>NW_017671048.1:335013-335587 GCF_001879085.1 Nicotiana attenuata
GGGATCGGTACGTAGACGTCTCAGTTTTATGCCTCAGAGGCTTACAGAGTTGGAAAAATTTCACATTTGTCTTCTTGTCGTGCGTTGGTTTCAATGCTGATTGAAACCTCTACTCTTGCCTTTCGCGAATGGCGAGGTCACGTACCGCTTCTTCAGTCGAGCAGCAGCACATACCGGTGATAGATCAGCTACGTCTTCGGAGGCCTTGTGGAGGTTGGATAATTTTCCCCAGGATCTTCACTATTACATTCAGCGGTGCATCTACTGAGGATCCCCAGGATTATCGAGACAGCTGTCATGAGGTTCTCAGGAACATGGGGATAGCTGAGACCAATGGGGCCGATTTTGCTACTTTTCGCTCGCCTGGATCCGCCAAGACCTGTTGGAGAGATTATTGATTGGCTATACCAGTTAGGTCATTAGCTTTGACTTTAGAACAGTTCACACAGCTATTTCTGGAGAAGTCTCTCCCCATCACTCAGAGAGAGGCCTATCGGAGGCAGTTTGAGCGTCTCCAGCAGGGTTCTATGACTATTACTCAGTACGAGATTAGATTCATCGACTTGGCTCGTCA
>NW_017671048.1:336090-366758 GCF_001879085.1 Nicotiana attenuata
GTTCACGCATTGAAGATTTGGAGGCATTATCTGTATGGCGTGGCATGTGAGGTGTTCACGGATCACAAGAGTCTTCAGTATTTGTTCAAGTAAAAGGAGTTGGATTTGAGGCAGAGGAGGTGGTTGGAGTTGTTGAAGGATTATGATATCACTATCTTGTATCATCCGGGGAAGGCCAATGTGGTGGCCGATGCTTTGAGTAGGAAGTCAGCCAGTATGGGCAGTCTTGCTTATATTCCAGTCGGTGAGAGGCCGCTTGCTTTGGATGTTCAGGCTTTGGCCAATCAGTTCGTGAGGTTGGATGTTTCTGAGCCTAGCCGTGTGTTAGCTTGCACAATCGCTCGTTCCTCATTATTGGAGCGCATCCGTGATCGGCAGTATGATGATCTCCATTTGTGTGTGCTTAGAGACACAGTGCAGCGCGGAGGTGCCAAGCAGGTTACTTTAGATGATGATGGAGTTTTGAGATTGCAGGGTCGGGTTTGTGTGCCTAGTGTGGATGGGCTCCGAGAGTTGATTTTAGAGGAGGCCCATAGCTCCCGGTACTCTATTCATCCGGGCGCCGCGAAGATGTATCAGGATTTGCGGCAACATTATTGGTGGTGTAGAATGAAGAAGGATATTGTTGCTTATGTGGCTTGGTGTTTGAATTGTCAGCAGGTTAAGTACGAGCATCAGAGGCCCGGTGGTTCATTTCAGAGGATTGAGCTTTCCGACTGGAAGTGGGAGCGTATCACTATGGACTTTGTTACTGGACTCCCACGGACTCAGAGGAAGTTCGATGCAGTATGGGTTATTGTTGATAGGCTGACCAAGTCAACACATTTCATTCCTGTGGCAGTTTCATATTCTTTCGAGAGGTTAGCTGAGATCTATATCCGGGAGATCGTTTGCCTTCCTGGTGTGCCCGTGTCTATCATTTCGGATTGAGGTACGCAGTTTACCTCGCGTTTCTGGAGAGCAGTTCAGCGAGAGTTGGGCACGCGGGTTGAGTTGAGCACAGCATTTCATCCTCAAACGGACGGGTAGTCCGAGTGGACTATTCAGATTTTGGAGGATATGCTTCGAGCCTGTGTCATTGACTTTGGAGGCTCGTGGGATCAATTTTTGCCCTTAGTAGAGTTTGCCTACAACAACAGCTACCAGTCGAGTATCCAGATGGCTCCTTATGAGGCTTTATATGGTAGGCGTTGTCGGTCTCCGGTTGGATGGTTTGAGCCGGGAGAGGCTCGGTTGTTGGGTATGGATTTGGTTCAGGAGGCCTTGGACAAGGTCAGGATTATTCAGGATAGGCTTCGTACAGCTCAGTCCAGGCAAAAGAGTTATGCAGACCGCAAGGTTCGAGATGTGGCTTTTATGGTCAGAGAGCGGGTATTGCTCCGAGTGTCGCCTATGAAGGGTGTAATGAGATTTGGGTAGAAGGGCAAGCTTAGCCCAAGGTTCATTGGCCCGTTTGAAATTCTTGATCGAGTGGGAGAGGTGGCTTAGACTTGCATTGCCGCCGAGCTTATCAGCCGTGCATCCAGTGCTTCATGTGTCCATGCTCCAGAAATATCACGACGATCCATCCCACGTGTTAGATTTCAGCACTGCCCAGTTGGACAAGGACTTGTCTTATGAGGAGGAGCCGGTAGCTATTCTAGACCGACAGGTTCGTCAGTTGAGATCGAAGAGTTTTCCTTCTGTTCGTGTTTAGTGGAGAGGTCAACCTCCTGAGACATCGACCTGGGAGTCCGAGTCCGATATGCGGAGCCGTTGTCCCCATCTTTTTCCCGACTCAGGTACTTCCTTCTTCTGTCCGTTCGAGGATGAACAGTTGTTTTAGAGGTGGAGAATGTGATGACCCAAAACGTCATCACTTGCTTTAAATTGAATTCTGTGTTTCCGTGGCCTTAAAAACCTCATCTATCATCACCTTGATTTGCGCGCGCAGTCCGGACGCGTAGCTGGAAAGCTAAAATATGATAATCTGTGAAAAAATGATAAAATTTGATTATAAAATGAGTTAATTTGACTTCGGTCAACGTTTTGGGTAAACGGACCCGGACCCGCGATTCAACGGTCTCGCAGGGTCCGTAGGAAAATATGGGACTTGGATGTATGCCCGGAATCGAATTCCGAGGTCCCAAGCCCGAGAAATGAATTTTTAAAGAAAAATTGTTTTCTGGAATTGTTTAAGGAAATTTGAATTGAAATTTGATTAGAACATGTTGGTATCGGGCCTGTATTTTGGTTCCGGAGCCCAGTACAGGTTGTATATATGGTTTAAGTCATTTCTGTAAAATTTGGTGAAAAATGGATGTCATTTGACGTGATTCAGACTTAAATTGCAAAAATTGATGTCTAAAGAAGTTTTGAGAAAATTTCATTGATCTTGAGATTTAATTTGATGCTCATGATGTTATTTTGATGATTTGATTACACGAATAAATCCGTAGGATGTTTTTGAAGTTTTGTGTACACTTGGTTTGGAGTTCCGAGGGCTCGGGTGAGTTTCGGGTAGGTTCCGGGATATCTTAGGCTTAAAACATAGTTGTTGCAGGTCCAGAGAAGTGGAAAGCCGCTAAACAAACGAGTGCTGGCCGCACAAAATGGAGTGCTGCCGCGGAGGGGCCTGTGCTGCCGCACTAGATTTGGTGCGGTCCGCGGTGAAGAACACTTCACTGGTCCGAATTCGGAAGCCTATATCTTTTGATCCATAAAGAATTTTGAGATGATTCAAAAACGAAAGTTGTAGCCCTTCTTGTCTAGCTTTCAGAATCATATTATAATAGGCATTTGGACATCTGTAGCGAAAGTTATGGCCATAATACTAAGACCTGTCACTGCAGAACACAGGAAGCCTGTGCGGCCGCGGTTGATTTTGTGCGGTCCGCACAGGGCATCTGAGAGCAGTATATTTAGACGGGATTTTCAGTTATTTTTCAATTTTTAAGACCCCAAAAACATAAGTGGCGATTTTTCAAACAACCTTTCTTCTCCAAATCGATTGTAAGTCGTTTTTAACTAGTTTTCTTCAATCATTTACATCTTTTAACATGATTTCAACTTCAAATCAATGAATTTCATGGACGAAATTGGGTGTTTTGGATAGAACCTAGGTTGTTCAAAAATTGGGGATTTGAACCTCGATTTGAGGTCCGATTTCAAAACAAATTATATAGTTGAGTTCGTGGGGAAATGGGTAATCGGGTTTTGGTTCGAACCTCGGGTTTTGACCACGTGGACCCGGGGGCGATTTTGACTTTTTGGGTAAAACATTGGAAAACTCATTTCATGCATTCAAATTGATTCATTTAGCGTTTATTGATGTAATTAAGTAACTTGTGGCTAGATACGAGCGAATTGGCGGAGGAATCAAGGGGTAAAGCTATAATTGAAACTTGAGTTGGCCGTGGAAGTTCGAGGTAAGTGTTTGGTCTAACCTTAGCTTGAGGGATTAGGAGTTGAGTCTTATTTGCTATATGGTAATTGTTGAGTACGACGTATAGGCATGGTGACGAGTATCTATACGTTGATGTCTAGCATGCCCGTGAGTCTTTATATTGTGATTATTATGACTTCGTTGTGTCTTTCATGCCTTGGTGATGATTTCTAATTGTTGTATAAAGTTTGTGGAAAGAATTGTGACCTATGAACATTGAGGAGCGTTGGCTCAAGTTGTATAATGAATTCTGAAAGTATAAGTGGCAATTGAACTTTTAGAGCATTGGCTCGAGTGGTGAAATAAGTTGTGAAGGTATAAGTGATAATTGAACCTCTAGAGCATTGGCTCGAGTTGTGAAGTGAATTGTGAAGTAAAAGTGAGAAAGAGAAGGGACCATTATGTTGTCACCCTTGCCGGGCTATTGTTGATTTATTTGTTATCTCCTTGCCGGGATGTGGATGTTATTGATGTTGTTCCCTTGCCGGGATTTAATTGTTGACTTGTTGCTCCCTTGCCGGGATCTTTATTGCAAATTTCCTTTATTTCCTTGCCCTATTGTTTATGATTGTTGTTTGGGTGAGGAAGAGAGTTAAAGCACGAAGGGTGTGAATTATTTGTTTTGTGAGGAAAGAGTGTAAAGCACGAAGGGTGATGCCGTGCCGCACGATGTACCATTCTGTGCCTATTATATTGACTTCATGGTGAGGAAAGAGTGTAAAGCACGAAGGGAGATGCCGTGCCGCACAATGCACCATTCCATTCTTATTGTATTGATTCTTATGGTGAGGACGAGAGTAAAAGCAAGAAGGGTGGTGGCGTGCACTTGTCCTTGATTTCCCTGATTCTTGCTGATAATTGAGTTATGTTGTCCTTTACGTTTATTTACTGATTTTCTGTTGTTATTTGATTTTATTTCAAGGTTATAGATTCCCTTACCCTATTTGCCTTGTGATTGTTGTTTGGGTGAGGAAGAGCGTAAAGCACGAAGGGTGATGTCGTGTATTGTTTTGGTGAGAGAGAGTAAAAGCACGAAGGGTGATGTCGTGAACTTGTCTTTGATTTCCTAATTTTTTTTGATAACTGAGTTACGATTTCTCTACACCAAATTGCTGGTTTCCTGTTGATACTTGTTTACCCCGTAGCATGATTTACCCTAACTATTTTCAACTGAACTGTGGTGATCCTCGTATTTATTTGTTGCTCTTCTGTTACTATTCGATGTTTCCCCGCAGCATGCCTTCCCCCTCCCATACTTGACTGTATATGATTGTTTATTTCTGTACTTCATTTCCGCTGTATATAGTTAAATTGCACAGGTTTCTTTGGTAGTCTGGTCCTAGCCTCGTCACTACTTCGCCGAGGTTAGGCTAGACACTTACCAACACATGGGGTCGGTTGTGCTGATACTACACTCTGCACTCTTTTGTGCAGACCCTAGTGTTGTAGACTTCGGACCGCAGTGGGATTGCTGATTCTTGTTCATCAGGCGACCTGAGGTAGTCATCAGGCGTCCGCATGCCTTGGCGTTTCCTTCTATCTACTATTCCTGTTTCTCTCATGAAATTCCAGAGACAATGTTGTATTTATTTCTTTCAGACCTTTATTTGTAGTATTCTTAGACCGTCTATGAAACTGTGACACCAGTTTGGGTAGTCGAGAGTCAAACAGATGTATTAGATATTCATGTTCAGATAGCTTATTGTTTTTCTTCCTCTTATGTTAAATTCCGCTGTTAAAATGTTATTTCTTCGTAATTGTTAAAGAATATAAAATGGGTAAAAAGGTAAATTGTTCAAATAATTGGCTTGCCTAGCTCATATTAGTAGGTGCCATCACGACTCCCGAGGATGGGAAATCCGGGTCGTGACAGCCGAGGGCCTAATTTATTATGCCACGAGGTGGCTTGTGATTGATATGAGGCCGAGAGCCGGTTTGATTATGCCACGAGATGGCTTGTTATTGCGCTTGGGTCGTAAGGGGCCCCTCCCGGAGTCTGTACACACCTAATGAGTGCGGGTACCCAGTGTGAGTGATGTGTTCTAGCCCGAGGGCCTGTTATTGTTTCATATTGAAGCCCGAGGGGCTGTTCTTGATCTATGTTGCTCGAGGGGCGGTTCTTGATTCATGTTATGCCCGAGGGACTGATTACGAGTGATTGTGAGGTAGCCCGAGGGGCTGGTCTTGTTGATATTATGCCCGAGGGGCGGTTTATGGTACATGTTTTGCTCGAGGGGCTGCTTACGTTTATATCATTTTTACCCACTATTTTTATCACTCGTTTGATACCATTGGAAGATGTTTTAAAAATGAAAGGGTTTTTACTAAAGCTGAGTTTGATTTACGAACTAAATGATTTCTGTACTGTTTTGGAAATGTACTGTATTTGCTGTAGCATTATGACGTAGCTTACTGCTCAGCTTTCATTTACTCTTATTACTTACTGAGTTGGCGTACTCACATTACTCCATGCACCTTATGTGCAGATTCAGGTATTTCTGAACCCAGTAGTGGGTGTTGATTGCTTAGTGGCAGAGTCATTGGAGTTAGTAAGGTAGCTGCCCGACGTTCGCAACACTGCTTTTCTCCTTCTTGTCTTCCTTAGACTGTATTTAGTACATTTGTAGACTCTTAGTTGTATTCAGACCTTAGTAGATGCTCGTGACTTATGACACCCCGATGTCGGGCTGGTGTATTTATTTCGCACTGTTCATTTAGACTTACATTATGAGATATCTGGTTAATTAAAGGTTTAAAAATGATTATTATTGACTAAAGGATTAAATTCGGGAGTTGTGTCGGCTGGCCTAGTTTCACGATAAGTGCCATCACGATCGGGTCGGTTTTAGGGCCGTGACAACTCTCTCACCAAGAGGTGTTGAGTGGGCAACGTAGTATTATGAACGAGCATAAAAGTACTTATCCCATTAGGCAAACACTTAGGTCATGGTTACAATCCTAGGCCTTTTATATCTTTGGAAAACACTCAAAAACAAATACCTCTAGTTTTATATCTTTAGCTTTGCAATTGTTAGCTTAATTTTAGAAGTAGAAATAAAACCCTATTTGTGGAAATGCAATCTAGATAATTCACTTACTTATTCCTAATTTATACTACTAACTCCCATCTTAGCTCCCTGTGGATTGAATCCCGACTCTTTGTCGGGTTTTATTATTATAAATGACCGTGTCATACCTCTTTAAAGGCATGCATTTGGATGTGATCAATCCTCTTTCGAAGAAGGAAAAGGCCGTCTGTCATGGACCATCTATGGAAGCTCAGTACTTATTATTGGAATGAATCATAACATATTCAATTCCAAGGATCAATTCTCTTGGGATCACAAATCTCTCAATGGTCTGCCAAAAACACGTCATGCCAAGCTCAAGTATATAATGAAGTCTGTCAAGGAAGAATCATATACTTTGATTGAACCACTATCAATCTTTTTGTTCTACTCCAAACAAGCATTGTACTCTATTCTAGATCTACTGTATATCTAGGGAGAGAAGAAAGAGAGAAAAATCACTGGTGACGCATTGTATCAAAAAACGAGAAAAGAGCTAACATAGCGACGAAGCTGTTGGTGTATAACAACACCAACCTACCTGTATCAAGAAACTTCAAATACTTGAAAGAGAACACCCTCGCAACCCAAGAGAACTGGACGTAGGATTCACATTGAATCTGAACCAATATAAAAATCTGGATATCTTTAATTCCTGCATTTTTACTTCTGCTTTCATTTAGATTCAGCCTTTATTTTCAGTCAACTAATTGGTAAACTAGTCAACTATTTAGGATACGAAAAGAAAATCGATAATTCACCCTCATCCTATTGTACTTTCAATTGGTATCAGAGCATGTCTCACATATTTATCTTTTGCTTAACAGCTAGTGAGAAAAGATCATGTCAAACAAAGTAACTATTGGAGCACTCTTTCAAGAAGGGACATCCCAAGTAAGGCCACCATATTTCAATGGAAAACACTTCTCTCATTTGAAGGTGCCCATGGAAATTTATGCAAAATCATATGATGTCAAAGTATGGCGTGTTATCAAAAAGAGAAACTATCCACTTCCAGCAGCAGGACAACTACCCGCTGATCCTGAAGATATAGATGACTACATTGGAGAGCAAATGGTTGTTGTCCATGTTAATGCTAAGGCACGAAACTTGCTTTATAATGCTATAAGTGGAGAAGAATATGAGAAAATTTCAAGCTGTGATACCGCCAAGGAAATGTGATTGGAAGTTACTTATGAAGGAACCAACAAAGTGAAAGAGACTCGGATAAATTTGTTGGTTCACGACTATGAAGTCTTCCAGATGAAAGAAAGAGAATTCATTGAGGAAATGTTTGTAAGATTTAGCAAAATCATTGGCGATATGAAAGCCTTTGGTAAACCTTACTCAAGTGGTGATCAGGTTCAAAATATCTTGAGGAGTTTGCCTACCACATGGTAGACAATAGTAGTTGCACTTGCATCTCAAGATTTGGACAAACTATCATATGATGAACTACGTGGAGATATCGTAGAATTTGAGAAAACACATCACAAGAAAACGCATCAGGAATTCAAGAAGAAAACAGTTGTCATGGTGCCAAGAAACATGAATGGATTGATGAGAAGATACAGAAACAAAAAAAGGGAAGGATGTCATCTAGAAGAACCAGACAATACAATGAACAAGATAAAAATGATGGAAAGTGTTTTAAATATGGAAGGTATGGTCATGTTCAAGCTGAATGCCCGGATCTTAAAGGAAAAGTCTCCAGAGGGTTCAATAAAAATAAATCATTCGGAAGCTGGAGTGATAAAGATGGCTCAGAACATGAAGAAATAGCAAACTTGTATTTGATGACTATTTTGGAAAATGATACGAACAAATATTGTGGTTGTTGGACTGGTAAAGATGCATCAGACGATGAATGCAAAGAAGATGCTGAAAATTGCTTCATGGCACGTGGTGAAACAAGCAAGGTAAGACCCTATAACTGTGATAGATGTAACGAATTGCAGGATATTCTTGACCTTACCCTAAAGGAATCTCAAAAAATGCTAAATGAATTAAAGAGACTCAATAGGGACAAGAAGGACTGGGAACTTAAACTTGAAGTCTGTGAAATTGAAAGACATGTGCTTCAAGATGAGGTTCAGGAAATGAATTGCAACTTAATGGCGTGCACAAATCCACCAGTCATAACTCTGTCAAGTCTAACCAAGCGACTTACAAGTCAACTGGAAAAAGACCTGTTTGAATGAGTCCACAAATACTAATACAAGTGGTAAATTGTAACGACCCGACTGGTTATTTTGAGTATTGTAGCCCTTTTCCCCCATTTGTTGCTTATTTTATGTTTATTGGTTGTTATTTGACTTGTCGGGGTGATTAGTTTGGTTTCGGAAATGTTTCGAAATAAATTGGGACACTTAGTCCCAAAATTGGAAGTCTAAGTTAAAAGAGGTGACCAGATGTTGACTTATGTGTAAATGACACCGGAATAGAGTTTTGATGGTTCCGATAGCTCCGTATGGGGATTATAGACTTTGGATTGTGTCCGAATACGATTTGGAGGTCCGTAGGTGGTTTTGGCTTGAATTGACCAAAGCTGGAAAAGTTGAAGTTTGGAGAGTTAAGAAGCTCGACCAAGATTTGATTTTGTTGATACATGGCTCAGATTTTGGTTTCGGAAGTTGGAATAGGTCTGTTGTGCTATTTATAACTTGTGTGAAAAATTTGAGGTCAATCGGAGTTGATTTGAGTTTCGGCATCGATGGTAGAAGTTGGAAATCCATTAGTTCCATTAGGCTTCAATTGGGATGCGATTTGTGTTTTTGATGTTATGTGATGTGATTTGAGGCCTCGACTAAGTTTGTATGATGCTTTAGGATGGTTTGGTATGTTTGGATGGGGTCCCGAGAGCCTCGGGTATGATTCAGATTAAAAGCAGATCGAATTTTTGACTTGTGTTATTGCTGGTGTGATCAAACCTGGTGCCACCGCACCTACATGAATTTGGCCGCTGGTGTGGAGCTGCAAAAACGGACAAGGGGTCGCAGGTGTGGTTCTTGGTGAGTTGGCGTACTTGCGCAGGTGCGAGGGATATTCCGTTATTGCGAGGTCACTGATGTGGAAGTGTGGTCGCAGAAGCGGAAGAGGGACTAGAGGGGCAGGTTCGCAGAAGCGGAGAACTTTGTGCAGAAGCGCACCCACATGTGCGTTCTTTAGACCGCAGGTGTGGTTGGTCGGGCCTTAAGTGGCTTCTGCATAAGGGGAGTTTCGACCGCAAAAGTGGTAAGATTGATCGTAGGTGCGAGAGATCTGGCAGAATACATAAAGACGAGGGTTAGAGTATTTTCTTCATTTTTGGACTTTGGGAGCTCGGATTGAGGCGATTTTTGAAAGGGTTTTCACTAAATTTCAAGAGGTAAGTGAATTTTGATCATTTTTGGACTTTGGGAGCTCAGATTGAGGCAATTTTGAAGGGGTTTTCACTAGATTTAAGGAGGTAAGTGATTTTTGATCACTTTTGTCCATGTATTTTGAATACCCATTGATTATTTCACCTATTTGTCATGAATCTAAGCTAGAATTTGGGGATTTTTGAACCATGTATTGGAGAGTAAGATTTGGGAATTTAATGTCAATTTGTGGTCAGAATTTGATGATTTTGGTATGGTTGGACTCGCTGTTGAATAGGTGTTCAGATTTGGTAAATTTTGTCGGATTTTGAGACGTGGGCCCGTGGTTGGATTTTGGGGTTGACATTTTGACTTTGGTTAAGGAACTTAGCTTTATCATATGGAATTGATTCCTATAGCTTGTATTGATTATATCAAGTTGTTTGTCACTAGATTCGAGTCGTTCGGAGGACGATTCACAAGGCAAAGACTTGTTGGAGTTGTGATTTGCACGGTTTGAGGTAAGTAACACTTCTAAACTTGGTTCTGAGGGTATGAATCCTTGAAATACGTGTTATGTAGTTGGTATTGTGGTGACACAAATGCTAAGTGAGCGGCGTGTGGGCGTGCATCGTGGTAATTGTGAATTGATTGATTCCGTGGTACCGTGTAGTTATCAAACCTTGTTGCTATTCATGTAATCACTATGTTTAGAGTAATTGAGCTGATATCCATGTTAAAAGTCATGTTTAGGATATATTCTTATGCTGTTAGGACACACTGAGGTCATTTGTGCTGTTGAATTATTTGCTTAAATTGCAATTATGTACTCAGTCATCTCCATTATTTGCATATCATATCTCAGTCTCTGTTATCATTGTTACATCATGTATCATTGTTTGGGATGATTGGCATGAGATTTGTGAGCCTGAGAGATTGGAGAGATTGATGACTGAGTTAGGGCCTGAGAGCCGTGTTCTGAGTGAGGTTGTGGATCGGGCTGCATGCTGTAGCAGGCCTTCTTGGCTTTTAATATATAATATATAATATATTATATATTATTATATATATATATATATATATATATATATATATATATATATATATATATATATATATATATATATTTTGGATCGGGCTGCACCCCGCAGCAGGCCTTATAGTCTTTATCTATTATTATGGGATCGGGCTGCATGCCGTAACAACCCATATTGGCTTTATATTAGCGCTTGGGCAGGATCCGCCCCTCCGAAGTCTGACATACCAATAGTAAGCGCATGTACCGTATAGTACATAGCGACTGATATTGATGAGTGAGAGTGTGAGATAGTGAGATCGAGTATTCTGAGAGTGTGAGTACATGGGTTTATCACTGTGATGCATTACATGTGACATGTAGATATAGAGATGTAATATTCGTCATATCAGTCATACTTGACATATTTTATCAGTGTTGAGCTTATACTGTTAACTTGAAAGCATGTCTACATTTTTGTACTGTGTACGAATTGATTATGGGATTTCTTTGCATTATTACTGTCATTTCCCTGTTAAATCTGTACTATTATTATCATGATTTGGAATGTACCTTTTTGATCTCGTCACTGCTTTCAGCCCAAGGTTAGTCCTGTTAGTTAATGAGTAAACTGGGTCGGTTGTACTCATACTACACTCTGCACTTTGTGTGCAGATCCAAGTACTTTTGGGAGCGGCGGTTGCTAGACTCGGTGTAGTATCTACTTGGAGATTATTGAGGTAGCTGCTATGATGCCCGCAAACCTCGACTCTCCTTGCTTTCAGTTTATTTTGTACTATTCTATCTTTCAGATAGTTGTATTAGAGGTTTATATTGTGTTGACACTTAGTGGCTCATGTACTCGGTGACACCCGGATTTTTGGAGATTTTATAGTTGAGTCGCAGTTGTGCTTGTCAGTTTTATGAGATTTTTGACTGTTAAACTTATTACATCATGCTTATAATTTAAAAATGCGTAGTTAGTTTGTGATTGTCAATGTGCCAAGTACTGTGATAGGCGCCATCACGACATGTCGAGATTTGGGTCGTGATAAGTTGGTATCAGAGCCTAGGTTACATAGGTCTCACGAGTCATGAGCAAGTTTAGTAGAGTCTTGTAGATCAGTACGGAGACGTCTGTACTTCTCTTCGATAGACTACCAAACAATTAGTAAAATTCACTTTCTTGTATTCTTGTCGTGTGGATTTGTTGACTCTAGAAACTAAACTTCTATATTTTTATTCTCTCACAGATGGTGAGGACACTTGCGACTAGATCGGGCGGACGGCCACCAGTACCACCAGCTAGGGCCGCATTAGAGGCTGAGGTGCACCTCACACAGCAGCTAGAGCAGCACCCGTGGAGCCACCAGTTGCTCCAACTCAGGAGCATATACCAGATGTGGTTGAGTCGGTGGGACCAACTCTGGCACCAGTTGTGCCCATTGTGATTCCAGTCTTTCAGAAGGCTCTGACTCAGATATTGACTGTATACACTAGCCTTGCTCAAGCGGTTTCAGTTCCGGCCATACTAGCCACTTCTCAGGCCCGGGGAGGTGCTTCGACTATCACCGGCCGTACTCCAGAGCAGGTAGTTCAAGGACTTCAAACATCAGGGATACTACCAGCCCTGCCGGTTGCAGCGGCTCAGGCCCTGGTTGGTCCACCTATGAGTGACGAGGAGCAGAAGAGACTAGAGAGGTTTGGGAGGCTCAAGCCTCTAGAGTTTAGTGGGGCCGAGTCGAAGGATGCTCAGGATTTCTTAGACAGATGCCAGTAGATCCTTCGCACGACGGGCATTTTGGAGACTAGTGGAGTCTCATTTACTACTTTCAGCTGTCGGGGCAGCCTTTAGATGGTGGGAGGTCTATAAGTTGAGCAAGCCAGCCGGCGCTGCACCACTTATGTGGCATGAGTTCTTAGTTCTCTTCTTAGAGAAGTTTGTTCCATAGACCCGTAGGGAGGAGTTGCGTAGGAAGTTTTAGCAGCTACGCTAGGAGGGTATGTCCGTGACCTAGTATGAGATGAGATTTTCACAGTTGGCTCGTCACGCGATCTAGTTAGTTCCCACAGAGAGGGAGAGGATAAGAGGTTCATTGATGGCCTCAACTATGGACTGCGCTTTGTCATGACTCGGGAGATCACATCTTGCTAGGTTTGATGAGGTTGTTGATATTGATAGGTGTCTAGAGCAGCTTCGTATCCAGGAGCACGACGAGAGGGAGGCCAAGAGGCCTCGTGGTTCGGATGGTTTCAGTGGTGTTTCTTCTAGAGGACAGTCCCAGAGGGGGAGGCCAATTATAGGCCCGTTCAAATGGCTCGTTCAAATGGCTCGTCCGGTTTATCGTGGTGCATCAGCTAGCCATGGTTCATACAGTGCTCGTCCGGGTCAATCATCTCTCGGTGCCCTACCAGCTCAGAGTTCAACCCGTGCCCCATTTGTTCAGGGTTAATTTGTATCAGGTCCTTCTAATAGCTATTCTAGTTCACGGGGTCCGATTTAGTCTCCACCACCATTGACAGATCAGAGTTGCTACGAGTGTGGGGAGTTTGGACATGTGAGAAGGTATTTTCCCCGTCTCTTTGGAGGTCCAGTTCAGCAGAGGAGTCAGGTTATGACTTCTGCACGAGTTACTTCACCACCCGCTTAGCCAGCTCGGGGTGGGGCTCAGGCAGCTAGAGGTCGCCCTAGAGGGGGAGGCCGATTAGGTGGCGGTCAGGCTCGATGCTACGCTTTCCCTGCTAGGCCAGTTGCTTCAGACATAGTGATCACATGTATTGTTTCAGTGTTCCATAAGAATGCTTCCATATTATTTGACCCTGGTTCTACTTATTCATATGTATCATCATAATTTGCTCGTTATTTGGATGTCCCGTGAGTCCTTAGTTTTTCCTGTTCATGTATCTACGCCGATGGGCGATTCTATCATTGTGGACCATGTGTATAGATCGTGTGTGGTGACCATTGGGGGATTGGAGACGAGTGTTGATATCTTATTACTTAGTATGGTTAATTTTGACGTTATTTTGGGTATGGATTAGTTGTCCCCATGTGATGTTATTTTGGATTGTCACGCTAAGATCGTGACGTTGGCGTTGCCGGGGTTACCTAGGATCGAGTGGAGAGGTTCTCTGGACTATATTCCCAGTAGGGTGATTTCATATCTGAAGGCCCAATGGATGGTTGGGAAGGGGTGTTTGTCATATTTTACTTTTGTGAGGGATGTTGGTGTTGATACTCCTACCATTGATTTTGTTCCGATTGTGCGAGACTTTTCGAATGTGTTTCCAGTAGACCTACCGGGCATGCCACCCGACAAGCACATTGATTTTGCTATTGACTTGGTGCCGGGCACTCAGCCCATATCCACTCTTCCGTATCGTATGGCACCAGTAGAGTTGAAAGAATTCAAAGAGCAGCTTCAAGAGCTTCTTGATAAGGGTTTTATTAGGCCTAGTGTGTCTCCTTGGGGTGCAACGGTTCTGTTTGTGAAGAAGACGGATGATACTATGCGGATGTGCATTGACTATAGGCAGTTGAACAAAGTTACAATTAAGAACAAGTATCTTTCAGGGAGCTAGAGTGTTCTCTAAGATTGATTTGAGGTCTGGGTATTACCAGTTGAAGATTTAGGACTCGGATATTCTAAAGACGGCATTCAGGACCCGCTATGGTCATTATGAGTTCCTTGTGATGTCTTTTGGGCTGACAATTGCCCCATTAACATTCATGCATCTGATGAACAGTGTGTTCCAACCATATCTTTATTCTTTTGTCATAGTATTCATTGATGATATTTTGGTATACTTACGTAGCCGGGAGGAGCATGCACAACATCTGAGGATTGTACTACAGACGTTGAGGGAGGAGAAATTTTATGCTAAGTTCTCCAAGTGTGATTTTTGGATCAGTTCGGTGGGTTCTTGGGGGACGTGGTATCCAGTGAGGGGATCAAGGTACATCCGAAGAAGATTGAGGCAGTCCAGAGTTGGCCCAGCCCGTCTTTAGCTACTGAGATTCGGAATTTTATTGGCTTGGCCAGATGTTATCGTTGGTTTGTGGAGGGTTCTCGTCCGTTGCAACACCTTTGACCTGGTTGGCCCATAAGGGTGCTCAGTTCAGGTGGTCTGATAAGGTGAGGAAAGCTTTCAGAAGCTCAAGACTGCATTGACCACAACTCAAGTTCTAGGTTTGCCTTCAGCATCAGGTTCTTATACAATGTATTGTGATTCTTCTCGGATCGGTATTGGGTGTGTTGCTTCACGCTAGTTGAAGCCTCACTAGAAGAACTACCCTGTTCATGATTTATTGTTGACAGCCATCGTTCATGCATTGAAGATTTGGATGCATTATCTCTACGGCGTATCTTGTGAGGTATTTACAGACCATCGGAGTCTTCAACACTTGTTCAAGAAAAAAGATCTAAATTTGAGGCAACGGAGATGGTTGGAGCTGTTAAAAGACTATGATATTATCATTTTGTAGTGGGCGATGGGAAGGCCAATGTAGTGGGCGATGCCTTGAGTAGAAAGGCGATGAGTATGGGTAGCCTTGCATACATTCCTGTTGGTGAGAGACCGATTGCATCAGAGGTTCAGGCCTTGGCCAATCAGTTCATGAGGTTTGATGTTTCGGATCCTAGTCGGGTTCTAGTTTGCATGGTTTCTTGGTCTTCTTTATATGATTGCATCAGAGAGTTTCTGTATGAGGACCCCTATTTGCTTGTCCTTAAGGACAAAGTTCAACACGGTGATGCCTAGGAGGTTTTTATTGGGGATGATGGGGTGTTGCGGATGCAGGGTCGGATTTTTGTGCCCAATGTGGATGGGTTACGTGAGTTGACTCTTGAGGAGGCCCACAGTTTGCGGTATTCCATTCATCCGGGGTCCACGAAGATGTATTAGGACTTGAGGCATCACTATTGGTGGAGGAGAATGAAGAAAGATATAGTGGAGTTTGTAGGTTAGTGCTTGAATTGTCAGCAGGTGAAGTACGAGCATTAGAGGCTGAGCGATTTGCTTTAGAGACTTGAAATTCTTAAGTAGAAATGGGAGCGTATCACCATGGACTTTGTATTTGGGCTCCTACGGACTTTGAAAAAATTTGATGTTATTTGGGTAATTGTGGACCGGTTGACTAAGTCCTCTCACTTCATTCCAGTAGGGACTACCTATCTTCGAAGCGGTTGACTGAGATCTATATCCGTGAGATTGTTCGCCTTCAGGGTGTGCCGATGTCCATTATTTTAGATCGGGACACACGGTTCACTTTGCAGTTTTGGAGAGCAGTGCAGCAAGAGTTACACACACGGGTTAAGTTGAGTACAACATTCCACCCTCAGTTGGACGGACAATCTGAGCATACCATTCAGATATTGGAGGATATGCTATGCACTTGTGTCATGGATTTTGGGGGTTCTTGGGATCAGTTTCTGCCGCTTGCAGAGTATGCCTACAACAACAACTACCAATAGCGTATTCAAATGGCTCCGTATGAGGCCTTGATGGGAGGCGGTGTCGGTCTTCGGTTGGTTGGTTTGAGTCGGGTGAGGCTAGGCTATTGGGTACTGACTTGGTTCAAGATGCTTTGGAAAAGGTTAAGTTGATTCAGAATCGGCTCCACACGGCACAGTCTAGATAAAAAGTGACGCCAATCGGAAGGCTCATGATGTTTCCTACATGGTGGGAGAGAAGGTATTAATCAGAGTTTCACCCATGAAGGGTGTTATGAGGTTCGGGAAGTAGGGCAAGTTGAGCCCTCGGTATATTGGCCCTTTTGAGGTGCTTGAGAGGATTGGAGAGGTGGATTACAAGCTTGCATTGCCACCTAGTCTATCTAGCGTTCACCTAGTATTACTTGTTTCCATGCTCCGGAAGTATTTCAGTGATCCGCCTCATGTTTTTGACTTTAGCACTGTTCAGTTAGATGGGGATTTGACCTATGATATGAAGTCGGTGACCATTTTTGATCGGCAGGTTCGAAAGTCGAGATCAAAGAATATAGCTTCACTGAAAGTATAGTGGAGAGGTCATCCAGTCGAGGAGGCCACTTAGGAGACCGAGCAGGAGATGCGGAGCAACTATCCACACCTATTTGAGATTCTAGGTATAATTGTAGACCCGTTCGAGGATGAACGTTTGTTTAAGAGGGGGAGAATGTAACGACCCGGCCGATCATTTTTAGTATTGTATCCCCGTTCCCAATTTATTTCTTATTTTATGTTCGTTTGTGTTATGTGACTTGCCGAGGTGGTTGGTTTGGTTCCGGTGATGTTTTGGAATGAATTGGGACACTTAGTCCCAAGGTTGAAAGTCAAAGTTGAAAGAGTTGACCGGATATTGACTTATACGTAAATGACTCCAGAATGGAGTTTTGATGGTTGTGATAGATCCGTATGATGATTTTGGACTTAGGAGTGTGTTCGGAAAACGATTTGGAGGTCCGTAGGTGGTTTTGGCTTGAATTGGCGAAAGCTAGAATAATTGAAGTTTGGAGAGTTGAGAAGTCGAGAGTTAACTTTGTTGATAACGGGCTCGAAGTTTGATTCAGGAAGTTAGAATAGGTGCATTGTACCATTTATTACTTGTGCGCAAAATTTGAGGTCAATCAGAGTTGATTTGATAGGTTTCGGCATCGATTGTAGAAATTGGAAATCCATTAGTTACATCAAGATTGAATTGGGATGCGATTTGTGTTTTTTATTCTATTTGATGTGATTTGAGGTCTCGGCTAAGTTTGTATGATGTTTCAGGATGGGTTGGTATGTTTGGATGGGATCCCGGGGGCCTCGGGTGTGATTCAGATTGAAAATGGATTGAATTTTGGACTTGTGTTATTGCTGGTGTGATCAGACCTGGTGCCACCGCACTTGCGTGAATTTGGCCGCAGGTGCGGAGCCGCAGAAGCGGCCAAGGGGTCAGACATGCGGTTCTAGGCGAGTTGGGGTGTTTGTGCAGGTTCGAGGGATATTTCGACCTGCGAGGTAGCTGTTGCAGAAGTGTGGTCGCAGAAGCGGAAGACTAGAGGGCAGGTCCGCAGAAGCGGAGAACTTTACGCAGAAATGCACTCATAGATGCTTGCTTTGGACCGTAGGTGCGGTTGGTCGGTACTTAAGTGGCTTCCACAGAAGCGGAGTTTTGATCGCAAAAGTGGTGAAATTGATCGCAGGTGCGAGAGTCCTGGCAGAATACATAAAGACGAGGGTTTGAGTATTTTCTTCATTTTTGGACATTGGGAGCTCGGATTGAGGCAATTTTTGAAGGGGTTTTCACCAAATTTCAAGAGGTAAGTGATTTTTGATCACTTTTGTACATGTATTTTGAATACCCATTGATTATTTCACCTATTTGTCTTGAATCTAAGTTAGAATTTAGGGATTTTTGAACCATGTATTGGAGAGTAAGATCTGGGGATTTAAGTATTGATTTGTGGTCGGAATTTGATGATTTTGGTATGGTTGGATTCGTTGTTGAATGGTTTTTTGGATTTTGTAAATTTTGTCGGGTTCCGAGACGTGGGCCTAGGGTTGACTTTTTGACTTTGGTTGAATAACTTAGCTTTATCGTATGGAATTGGTTCCTATAGCTTTTATTGATTGTATTAAGTTGTTTGTGGCTAGATTCGAGTCGTCCGGAGGCCGATTCGCGAGGCAAAGGCTTTTTGGAGTTGTGATTTGAGTGGTTTGAGGTAAGTAACACTTCTAAACTTGGTTCTGAGGGTTTGAATCCCTGAAATATGTGTTATGTGGTTGGTATTGAGGTGACACACATGCTAGATGACGAGCGTGTGGGCGTGCACCGTGGTAATTATGACTCAGTTGATTCTGTGGTACCGTGTAGTTATCAAACCTTGCTGACATTCATGTAATCCCTACGTGTTAGAGTAATTACGTTGCAATCCATGTTAGAAATCATATTAAGGCTATATGCTTATTTTGTTGGGACCCACTGAGGTTATTTCTGCTCATGAATTATTTGCGTATATTACAATTATGTGCTTAGTCACATCCATCATTTGCATATCATATCTCAGTCTCTGTTGTCATTTGTTGTTACATCACATGTCATCGTTTGGGCTGATTGGCATGAGATTTGTGAGCCCGAGAGACTGGTGATATTTATGAATGAGTAGAGTCCTGAGAGCCGTGTTATGAGTGAGGTTGTGGATTGGGCTGCACGCCGCATCATGCCTGACTTTATATATATTATTATTATGGATCGGGCTGTATGCCGCAGCAGGCCTTATAGGTTTATTTATTATTTTGGATCGGGCTGCATGCCGCAGCAGGCCATATTTGCTTTATATTAACTATTTATTATTATGGATCGGGTTGCAAGCCGCAGCAGGCCATATTGGCTTTATATTAATGATAGGGCAGGATACACCCCTCCAAAATCTGACATACCAGCAGTGAGCACAAGTACCATACAATGCTGAGCGAATGAGATTGATGAGTGGGAGTGTGAGATAGTGAGATCGAGTACTCTGAGAGTGTGAGTACATGAATTTATCACTCTGATGTATTATATGTGACATGCACATTTGATATGTAGACATAGAGATGTAGCATTCCTTATATCAGGCATACTTAACATAATTTATCAGTGTTGAGCATAAAGTGTTAAACTTGAAAGCATGTCTACATTTCTGTACTGTGTACAAATTGATTATGGGATTTCTTTGCGTTATTACTATCATTTCTCTGTAATATATGTATTGTTATTATCTGGATATGGACTGTACCTTTTTGAGCTCATCACTGCTTTCAGCCCAAGGTTAGTCCTGTTACTTACTAAGTACAATGGGTCGATTGTACACATATTACAATCTGCATTTCATGTGCAGATCCAAGTACTTCTGGGCACGGCGGTTGCTAGACTCGGTGTAGTATCTTCTTGGAGATTATTGAGGTAGCTGTTACGATGCCCGCAGACCTCGACTCTCCTTCTTTTTTCAGTTTATTTTGTATTGTTCTATCTTTCAGACAGTTGTATTAGAGGTTTAGATTGTGTTGACACTTAATAGCTCATGTACTCGATGACACCCTCATTTTGGGAGATTTTATAGTTGATTCGCAGCTGTGCTTGCGGTTATTTTTCACCCTTAAATTTATTACATTATGCTTCTAATTTAAAAATACGTAGTTATTTTGTGATTTTCGGCTTGCCTAGTTCTGTGATAAGCTCCATCATGACATGTCGAGATTTAGGTCGTGACAAGTTGGTATCAGAGCCTAGGTAACATAGGACTCACGAGTCATGAGCTGGTTTAGTATAGTCTTGGAGATCGATACAGAGACATCTGTACTTATCTTCGAGAGGCTACCGAACCATTAGGAAACTTCACTTTCTTGTATTCTTGTCATGCAGATTTGTTCATTCCAAAAGCTAAACTTCTGTATTTTTATTCTCTCACAGATGGTGAGGACACGTGTGAATGGATAGGGCGGACGACCACCAGTACCACCAGCTAGGCCAGCGAGAGGCCAGGGCCGTGGTAGAGGCTGAGGTGCAGCTCGTACAACAACTAGAGCATCACTCGTGGAGCCACCAGGTACTCCAGCTTTGGAGTAGATACCAGATGTGGTTGAGCCGGTGGGACCAGCTCTGGCACCAGCTGCACCGATTGTAATTCCATGCCTTCAAGAGGCTCTAGCCCAGATATTGACTGCATGCACTAGCCTTGTTCAGGCAGTTTCAGTTCTGGCCGCACTAGCCACTTCTCAGGCTGGGGGAGGTGCTCAGACTCCCGTTGCTCGTACTCCAGAGCAGGTACTTCAGGGACATCAGACACTAGGGGTACTACCAGCCCAACCGATTGCAGCGGCTCAGGCCCCGGTCTGATTGGAAAACAAACTAGAAACTCTTTCAAACCTAAATACAGTGTTTCCACAACCAAGCCCTTACAATTACTTCACATGGACTTGTTTTGACCCACCAGAACTGCCAACATTGTAGGTAAACGATATGCTTTTGTTATTGTTGATGATTACTCATGTTTAACATGGGTGATTTTCTTATCTCGTAAAGATGAAGCTTTGAGTTTTTTATTTTCTGCAAAAGAATTGAAAGAGAGAAAGGGTATATCATCTCAACCATTCAAAGTGACCATGGAGGAGAATTTAAAAGCAGGGCCTTCGAAGAATTCTGCAACAATCAAGGATATACTCATAATTTCTCAGTTCCAAGATCACCCCAACAGAATGGGGTGGTTGAACGTAAGAATAAAACTCTCCAAGATATGGCCAGAATAATGATATTAGAATATTTATTGCCAAATCATTTTTGGGCAGAAGCAGTAAGCATAACATGTCATATCCTTAACATATGTCTCATAAGACCCATTTTGAAAAAGACTCCATATGAATTATGGAAAGGCAAAAAGCCTATATAGGCTACTTTCATCCATTTGGGAATAATATTTTATCTACAACAACGGTAAGGGCAACCTTGGAAAGTTTGATCCAAGGAGTGATGAAGGTATTTTACTCAGTTATTAAATTAATAGTAGATTCTTTAGAGTTTATAACAAATGTACTTTATCTATAGAGGAATCAGTGCATGTTACATTTAATGACAATAACACTACAACCAAGAAAGGAATCATTTCAGGTGATGAAGATGTCAGTCAAGAAGTATCATAGACAAACAAGTCCAAAAGTCGACTGCCAGTACAAACATAGTCACAAAGTTGACTAGTGAACCTGTTAGCAACCATACTGAACCACAAAAAGAGTCAACTACACCTCTAGCTGGAACTCAACCAAATGAATGGAAAAGCGAATCAAAATATCCTCACAAGTTTATCATATGGGATCCAAGTGAAGGAATGAAAACCAGGGGAGCTCTCAAGAAGAAGGCAAGCATTGCACTCATTTCTCAATTCGAGCCAAAGAAAGTTGATGAAGCCATAAAATACTCCATCTAGGTACAATCTATGCAGGATGAACTCGATTAATTGAACAAGAATCAAGTCTAGGAACTGTTACCTAAGCCAGCAAATGCTACTCTTGTTGGAACCAAATGGGTGTGCAAAAACAAGTTGAATGAGGATGGAAAGGTAGTCAGAAATAAAGCCAGATTAGTAGCTCAAAGCTATTCACACCAGGAAGGAGTTGACTATGATAAAACCTTTGCTCCGGTAGCCCGGTTAGAATAAATTCGTATTCTTCTTGCATATGCATCCTTTAAAGGTTTTAAACTTTTTCAAATGGATGTTAAAAGTGCTTTCTTAAATGGATTTATTGATGAGGAGGTATATGAAAAACAACCTCTCGTTTTGAAAACTCCCAATTTCCCTACCATGTGTATAAATTGACTAAAGCCCTGTATGGACTCAAGCAAGCTCCTCGACCCTAGTACGAAAGGCTTAGTTCATTCGTAATTAATCATGGATTCACACGAGGTAAAGTGGATATTATGTTATTTATCATAAGATCATCTGAAGGTAATCTCATTATCCAATTCTATATTGATGATATTATTTTCTGAAGTATTGACTCTCTCTTGTGCAAGGAAATTTCTAATCTCATGCAGAGTCAGTTCGAAATGAGTATGATGGGAGAACTCACATTTTCCTTGGACTTCAAATTCAACAATCTGAGAAGGGAACTTTTATCTGTCAGACCAAGTACACAAAGGAATTGGTTCAAAAATTCGGCATGATCTATGCTAAAGCAATTGGTACACCAATGAGTCCATCAACAAGTCTTGGCAAAGACGAGAAAGGAAATTCAGTGGATGAAACAAAATATCGTGGGATGATTGGATCTTTACTTTATTTAACTTCTGGTCGACCAGATATCATGTTCAGTGTTTGTAAATGTGCTAGGTTTTAGTCAGCTCCTAAGGTATCGCATCTGACAGCAGTAAAGCAGATAATTCGTTACCTAATTGGAACCACTTCTTGTGGACTATGGTACCCGCGATCTAACAATTTTAAGCTTGAAGGTTTTTCAGATGATGATCTTGCAAGTTATAAAGAAGATAGGAAAAGCACTAGTGGTCAATTACTGGGAAATGCATTAATATCCTGGAACGACAAGAAATAAGGCTCAGTTGCACTATCCACAACTGAGGCAAAGTACATTTCCATTGGACAGTGTTGGGCATAATTACTTTGGATGTCTCATCAACTGGGTGACTATGAATTATCTTTTAAACCTATTCAAATATTTTGTGACAATTCTAGTACTATATGCCTTTCAAAGAATCATGTGCATCATTCTAGAGATAAGCATATTCATATTAAGCATCACCTCGTGAGAGGTCATGTCATTAAGGGAGATATAGAATTGTCGTTTGTTAGCACTATTGATTAATTAGCAAATACTTTTACAAAGCCATTGCTTGAAGATAGATTCTGCACTTTGAGAGAATTACTTGGCATTGTTTCTCTTAATCTCAAATATTAGGGCCTATGTGTTAATTTTAATCCTTTATATGGCTAATGTTTCCTTTTGTGTGTAAGAGTTCATCAATTGTGTGCCTCTATTTTCCCTCTCTTTTCCTATTATTCACAACTCTCTACGAAGGAAAATCAATCATCATGTCCTTATATTGACGCCTTTTCCTTTTCTATACTCAATCATCAAATCTACTCTTTGTAACCCTCTCAATCACTCCCCTTCTTCATCGTTCCTATCGCTTAGAAACCCTTCTCCAAAATCCTTCAATAGCAAAACACTCAAAAAATCCCTTTGCCTCTATCAGAAAAAGTACCCGTTCCAGGGAAAAACCTCTTCTCAACCTCTAGAACCAGTAGATTTATGTTTCGATCATTCTGAAGGGTTTGCCTCCTCTCAGGCCGAGCCATCTGACTATACTCACTGAATGAAAGATAAGCCCTTGGAAAGCGACCTTGGAAGAACCTCCTAAATCTTTCACCCCTAGAAAATGCAAAATAGACCTCTCAAGCTACCTAGAGTCAGACCTCAATTTCTGTGATACTCCATGTCGCGCCCCGTTTTCTCGCTAAAGCGGGTTTCAACATGTGACAACTCTTTTAAAGGACGTATTAAAAGAGATGAGTTGCCACCTAATAATTTTTTAAGGTGCGTTAGGGCACCTATTTGCAAATAACTGTATTTGACTAGTCAACGCCATCAAAGATTGGGTAATGAAGAAAGATGATCATATAAACGAAGAAAGATGCAGAAGTTGAAAGCTCTATTATAACATAAGAATTAACTCAATGAATAATTGATACAAGTCTTAAAAAATCACAAAGAGTACAATTGTGTTGATCTATGACTAATGACTAAATATGAACAACAAGCATACTAAAGAAAGGGGTGGGGTGGGGGGGGGGGGAAGTCCTAAGTTTTTTAGCCTAAAGGATCACCTCGTGCAACATGAATAATACTTCGCAAATCCCTTGAGGTAGGGGTTGCTCATATTATTCAGCGGGCATAGACTATCATCTCCTGCTATCCAATTACTATGTTGAAGTTGTTACTAACGCACCTTAAAAAATTATTAGGTGGCAACCCATCTCTTTTAATACGTCCTTTAAAAGAGTTGTCACATGTTGAAACCCGCTTTAGCGAGAAAACGGGGCGCGATATGGAGTATCACAGAAATTGAGGTCTGACTCTAGATAGCTTGAGAGGTCTATTTTGGATTTTCTAGGGGTGAAAGATTTAGGAGGTTCTTCCAAGGTCTCTTTCCAAGGGGTTATCTTTCATTCAGTGAGTATAGTCAGATGGCTCGGCCTGAGAGGAGGCAAACCCTTCAGAATGATCGAAACATAAATCTACTGGTTCTAGAGGTTGAGAAGAGGTTTTTCCCTGGAACGGGTACTTTTTTTGATAGAGGCAAAGGGATTTTTTTGAGTGTTTTGCTATTGAAGGATTTTGTAGAAGGGTTTCTAAGCGATAGGAACGATGAAGAAGGGGAGTGATTGAGAGGGTTACAAAGAGTAGATTTGATGATTGTGTATAGAAAAGGAAAAGGCGTCAATATAAGGACATGATGATTGATTTTCCTTCGTAGAGAGTTGTGAATAATAGGAAAAGAGAGGGAAAATGTGATAACTGTGATTTTAACACGTTTTATGCCCATACTTGCCTATGCTTTATGTATGAATTGTCATAAAATAGACCCAGAATGCTTACAAAGTGCGCTTGATTGCAGGTTTGAGCGACAAGATGACAAAAGTCAAAAATCGGCTCGAAACGGAGTGAAACCTGCTCAAGTGTCAAAAATCATTGACGTGGGGACAAGAGGACCTAGCGCGGACCGCACTGATTTGCTGCGCGGCCGCGCTAGGAGATTCAGAGAGTATACATTTCAAGGGTTTCCATGCGCGGTCCGCGCTCCTTTCTACGCGGTCAGCGCTTGTGTCCACGCGGTCACGCTTCATTGTTGCGCGGTCCGCGCCTATTAGCCTGCGCGGCCGCGCTACCTCTTTGCGCGGTCCGCGTCCCCAGCTTCAGAAGTGAGTGATCAAAGACCAAGACCCTAAGCGGCCGCGCTGCATTTCTGTGCGGTCCGCGCCAGCCCCGCAGGGGTATTTTTGTCCAGTTTTTCTAGCCTAGTATAAATAGAATATTTTATTATTTCTAGGTTAAGTTTTAGATATCAGATAGCAGCAGCACTCGTGAGACTCAAGTTTTAGCCTATTTTGGGCATTTTCATCTTGTTTTATCGTGGATTCTTGTAGATTAACATTCTAGTTAATTAATATGTTGAGTTTATCTACTACTTCTTCAATTTTTGTTGCTATTATGTCTAGCTAAACCCATTAGCTAGGGTTGTGGCTCAACCCTAGTGTGGGTAATTAATGAGTGTGATTGTTTAATGCTTGAATGATGTTGGGTGTTTGCTATTTGGGTTAATTTTATGATTTTACTAGGATTTGGTGGTTGCAAACACTAAGTCTAGCTTATTGGGTCTTGACTCTTCTTGAGAAAGAGTGTCTATGACTCCAAAATTAACCCAACAAGGAATTGCGATGGACCCAAGAGAATGGTAGTCCCAATTAACGGGTTAAACCTCGAGAGAGTAATTACCCAACTTGAACCCTAAGTTGCTTGGGCTTGTTGGCCTACCCAATTGGTCTCGAGAGAGTCAATTGGGCAAAATCACTCTTTCTACCGAGAGGTGTGAGAGTGAGTGTAATCGTTCAACGGTTATAACATAAGCCCCATAATCATCATTCTTGTATTAGGAATCTCTACCCGTTAGTTGACCACCTAGGTAAATTCCACGACCCTAGTGCCTTTCTCTATCTTGCATACAACCTAGAATTAATATCTTAGC
Organism: Nicotiana attenuata; assembly: GCF_001879085.1. NCBI lineage: Eukaryota > Viridiplantae > Streptophyta > Magnoliopsida > Solanales > Solanaceae > Nicotiana > Nicotiana attenuata. The sequence continues at coordinate 362,200 of NW_017671048.1, forward strand.
ATAATTTAGTTATAATTAGTAGTTGTTAAATTGTAGTTGATAATCATAAAAACCCAAGAATGATAGAAGATCAATTAGAAGCAAACACGCATTTCTAGACTAAGCAAATATCCAACTCCCTTTCTAGCTCCCTGTGGAAATTGACCCCGATACCACTATTGGGTAAAAGTATTAGCGCCCATTCTTCCTAAGGTTGAGTCCGCTGCGATCAGTTTTTGGCGCAGTTGCCTGGGAGCTTATGGTGTTGACTATTTGTGTAGCTAGTTTTGTGTTTTGCTTCTCTTTCCTTCTTTTTACTAACTTTATTTGTGTTGATCCATCAGGTACACATGGCTCTAAACGGAAATGACCCTCTTGGCAATGCCTTGGCGGGGGAGGGGGTTGAAGATGTTGAGCAAGATGAGCTTCCGGTACCTCAAGTACCACAGAGAGGTAGAAATGCCAATGTTAATGCAAATGGCAACAATCCTATTCCAGACCCTCCTCCGCCACCGCCAAGAGCGGTCCCAAGAGTTCTTCCTAATCAAGGGTACGCAAGTGCCATCGTTCCTCCCCGAATCCGGGCGGGGAACTTTTAAATCACAAATGTCATGTTGACCTTGCTCGAGCAAAGGGGATATTTTACGGGTGCCTCCGACCAAAATGCATACAAGCACTTGAAGGGGTTCGTAGATACTTGCTGGGGAAGCAAACAAACAAACGTGTCAGAGGATGCGTTGCGATTGAGGCTTTTCCCGTTTTCTCTTCGGGGCAAAGCGTTGGACTGGTTAGAAAGGTTACCAAATCATTCTATCACCACATGGGATGAATTGGCGGACAAATTTATTGCCAAGTTCTTTTCTCCAAGTCATATGGCGGCTCTTCGGGATGAGATTCTAGCCTTCAAGCAAATGCCAACGGAACCATTGCACGAGATCTGGGAGCGATATAGAACAATGGTGAAGGAGTGCCCTAACAACGACATGACTGAGGCGATGATCCAGCAGACTTTCTATAGGGGCATCAACACCACGAATCAGTGCATTGTGAACCAATTGGCCGGTGGGAACTTTATGAAACTTTCTTACCAAGAGGCATGTGACGTACTTGATGAAATGGCGGACACCTCTTCGGCATGGCAAAGCCGAGCGAATGTACCCCAAGGTGACCCCACGGTCATCCATTTGCACAAGGAGTTGAGTGATCATGGCCAAGCTATTGCCGAACTTACAACAACAATGAATCAGTTGGCGAAGGCGCAATTGCAACAAGTACAAAACCCGCGTCAAGTCAATGCAATGGAGAATGTTTCTATGCTAAAAAGGAGGCAAAGAGGGCAACAACAACCTCAAGGTAATGGTGAGCAGTTTGACAACAACAATGATGGTGGTGGTTATTCGAACGAGTGTTTTGATGATCAAAGTGAGGAATGCCAATATGTCAATAACTACCAAGGAAATAGAGGAAATCAACAATGGCGCCCCCAAGGCAATTGGGGCAATCAACAAGGAGGCGGTAATTGGAATAACAATAATCAACAACAAGGTGGCAACAATTGGAACAATAACAATCAGAACAACAATTGGGGTAATTAAGGTAATAACCAAGGCAATCGGAACGGGAACAACAACAATTGGAACAACAACAATAGCAATCAAGGAGGGTGGAATAATGGTGGTAGGGAGCAAGGCTTTCAAAGGCCCCCCATGTTCCAACAACCAAACAATCCAACCCCCTTCAGTCACAAGGGCCTAGTTCTTCTGGAAGTGATATGGGACAGATAGAAATGATGTTCGAGCAGATGATGAAAAAGAACCAAGATTCTGACGCACAATTGGCTTCGCATAACACATCTATCCGGAACCTAGAGGTGCAAATAGGACAAATCTCTCAAGCTTTAAATACCCGACCAAAAGGTGCGCTACCAAGTTATACGGTAGTGAACCCGAAGGGGGGTAACAATCATGTGATGGCGGTTACAACTAGGAGTGGAAGAGGCGGTGATGTGCATGCCTCGGTTGAGAATCAAGTTGTGAATGATGAAATTGAGTTGCATGATGATGATGCACCTTTGAATGTTGACAATGTGGTTGAACCAATAGTAACAAATGATGTGCGGATTGATATTGATGATGAGGCCGGGGTAGAGACTCAAGAGACCGTGAACCCGTCTAGGGAACACATTATGGATATGACCGAGCCGGCGGTGCCCAAGGCCAAGGCACCCTTGCCTAGACCACCTCCACCATATCCTCAGCGGTTAGCAAAACAAAAGAACGACAATCAGTTCAAGAAATTCATAGACATGATGAAGAGCCTCACAATCAATGTTCCTTTAGTGGAGGCACTTGAACAAATGCCTGGGTACGCAAAATTTATGAAGGATTTAGTCACCAAGAAGCGTTCTATGGAGTGTGAAATAATAAAGATGATGCACCAAGCTAGTGCGATTGTACATTCTAAGGCCCCGAAACTAGAAGACCCTGGAGCTTTCACTATTCCTTGCACTATCGGAAGTGCGGACTTTGCTAAGGCCCTATGTGACTTGGGGGCTAGCATTAATCTAATGCTGCACTCAGTCTTCAAGACTTTGGGAATAGGCAACCTAGGCCAACCTCAACGAGACTTCAAATGGCGGACCGGTCGATGAAGAGGCCTTTAGGTATAATCGACGATGTGCTTGTCCGGGTGGACAAATTCATATTGCCGGCCGACTTTGTCATATTGGATTGCGAAGTGGATTTCGAAGTGCCTATTATTCTTGGAAGACCTTTCCTAGCTACGGGGAAGGCATTGGTTGATGTGGAAGCAGGGTAATTAACATTCCGTGTGGGAGATGAGAAGGTGGTATTTCATGTGTGCAAGTCAATGGGGCAACCCAATAGTACGGAGGTGTGTTCATTTGTGGACATCATCACGGCGGTGATAGTGGATGACACAAGTGCTTTGATTAATGTTGAAGATCCTCTTGAAGCCGTGCTTCTTAACATGGATGCCAATGATGATGCCGGTAGAGTGGAGTGCGTGAATGCATTGCATGGAATGGGTTCATATTCATATGAGCCTAGGAAATTTGGATCTTGAAAATCGCAAAACTCCGCCAACCAAGCCATCAATTGAGGAGCCACCGGTGTTGGAGTTGAAACCACTTCCTCCACACCTCAGGTATAAATTCTTGGGCTCTAATTCTACTCTTCCAGTCATTCTTTCTTCTTGCCTTACTAACTTGCAGGTTAAGGCCACTGTGGAGGTGCTTCAAAAGCGAAAAAGGGCAATAGGATGGACTTTGGCGGACATCAGGGGAATAAGCCCCGCATTTTGCATGCATAAGATCATCTTGGAGGAGGATGCACGGCCATCTATTGAACATCAAATTAGAATCAACGAGGTGATGCAAGAAGTATTAAAGAAAGAGGTTATCAAGTGGCTTGACGCCGGTGTGGTTTACCCGATCTCGGACAGTTCATGGACCTCTCCGGTCCAATGTGTGCCAAAGAAGGGTGGAATGACGGTAGTGACCAATGCCAACAATGAGTTGATTCCTACTCGGACAGTTACGGGTTGGAGAGAGTGTATGGACTATAGAAAGCTGAACAAGGTGACAAGAAAAGATCATTTCCCACTACCATTCATGGACCAAATGCTTGATCGTCTTGCGGGCCGGGCCTTTTATTGTTTTCTAGATGGCTACTCGGGGTATAATCAAATTCTCATTGCCCCGGAGGATCAGGAGAAGACAACCTTTACATGTCCTTATGGCACGTTCGCTTTCTCGAGAATGCCATTCGGACTATGTAATGCCCTAGCGACCTTCCAAAGATGTATGATGGCAATTTTCACCGACATGGTGGAGGATATCTTGGAGGTATTCATGGACGACTTCAGCGTGGTGAGAGATTCATTTGAAGAATGTTTGGTGAACTTGGATAGGGTTTTGGCAAGATGTGAAGAAACTAACCTTGTGCTCAACTAGGAGAAATGTCACTTTATGGTGCAAGAGGGAATTGTATTGGGTCACAAAATCTCAAGGCAAGGAATTGAAGTTGACAAGGCAAAAATAGAGGTTATCTCAAGGCTCCCTCCCCCTACTTCTGTCAAAGGGGTGAGGAGTTTTCTTGGTCATGCCGGGTTCTACCGGCGATTCATTAAAGATTTTTCAAAAATTGTGAACCCGCTTTGCAAGTTGTTAGAGAAGGATGTCAAGTTTATTTTTGATGAGAAGTGCATGGAGTCTTTTGAGCTATTGAAACACAAGTTGACAACAACTCCTATAATCACCGCACCTAATTGGGATTTGCCTTTTGAACTTATGTGCGATGCGAGTGATGTAGCGGTTGGGGCGGTGCTAGGCCAAAGAATCAATAAAATGTTCCATCCTTTGTATTATGCTAGCAAGACTATGAATGAGGCCCAGAGAAACTATACAGTGACAGAAAAGGAGCTATTGGCTATTGTGTTCGCGATGGAGAAATTTAGACCTTACCTTATGGGGGCAAAGGTGATCATACACACGGACCATGAAGCCCTTCGGTATTTGATGACTAAGAAGGATTCGAAAGCAAGATTGATGAAATGGGTGA
>NW_017671048.1:367365-371859 GCF_001879085.1 Nicotiana attenuata
AAGAGATGTGATGCATGTGAAAGAGCCGGCGGTATTTCCAAGAAGGATGAGATGCCCCTCAATACAATTCTTGAGGTGGATATTCTTTATGTTTGGGGTATCGATTTCATGGGTCCGTTCGTGAGCTCCTGTGGTAATACTTACATTCTCGTGGCAGTGGACTATGTTTCAAAATGGGTGAAAGTCGTGGCTCTACCCAACAATGAAGCCCGAAGTGTTGTAGCATTTTTGAAAAAGAGTATCTTTACGAGATTTGGTACTCCTCGGGCCATTATTAGTGATGGGGGGTCCCATTTTTGCAACAAGGCTTTTGACTCATTGCTTGCTAAGTATGGAGTTAATCACAAAGTGACCACCCCCTATCATCCACAAGCTAGTGGACAAGTGGAAGTCTCAAATCGGGAGATAAAGAGTATTCTGTCCAAAACGGTGAATGCTAATAGGACCGATTGGTCGAAGAAATTGGATGATGCTCTTTGGGCTTATCGGACGGCTTACAAGACTCCAATTGGTATGTCTCTATATCGTTTGGTGTTTGGTAAAGCTTGCCATCTTTCGGTGGAACTTGAGCACAAGGCTCTGTGGGCATTGAGGAAGTTGAACTTGGAATGGGATGTTGCAGCCAATCTCCGAGTGGAGCAATTGAATGAGCTTGATGAGTTTAGATTTCATGCCTACTCCAGCTCGTCTTTGTATAAGGACAAGATGAAGTACCTCCATGACAAGTATGCTCAGAGTAAAGAATTCAAGGTGGGTGACATGGTTTTTCTTTTCAACTCCCGGTTGAGGTTATTCCCGGGAAAGCTCAAGTCTAGGTGGAGTGGTCCATTTGAAGTTGTTGGGGTGACCCCATTTGGTGCTATTGATCTCAAGAACAAAAATGGTGAAGTTTTTTGAGTCAATGGGCATCGTGTGAAGCATTACTTGGGGAAGATTGATGACAGCCACGTGGTGGCACTCCTTCATTTGAAGTGATATTATGGTAAAATGCGTCATGCCGCGACGTTAAATCAGGCGCTTCTTGGGAGGCAACCCATGTCTTTTTTCTTTCTTTTTATTTTTCCGTTGTAGATTAGGATTTTTCAACTCATGGTTTGTGAGATGTTGCAGGGTTGATGTTGGACCAGTGCAGGGCAAAAGTAGCAAAAATTTTAAGGTCTCTGAAGTTTGCCTACGCGGCCGCGCACCAAAACAGTGCGGTCCGCATAGGCTGGTGAAATGGGAGCTGAGTCTCTGAAGTTTGCTGCGCGGTCCACATGACATTTTTGTGCGGTCCGCACAGGAGAAGCCCAAATTACATACTATCTGAAGTTTCCCACGCGGCCGCGCACCAAAACAGTGCGGTCCGCGTGAGTTGTTCAGGCAATTAAGGAAGCTGGAAATCCAGCGCGGTCCGCGGCCATTTCTGCGCGGCCGCGCTGGTGGGTAAGTAATGGGTCCCACAGTGTTTTCTATAAATAGAGACCTAGGCTTCATTTTAACCTTTTCGCCAATTTTCCACTTGAGCTCTCAATTTTTCATTGTGCATCACAAGAACTTGCTTCAAGTAGTTAAAACTTTCACAATCCCTGGTAACATTCCTCACTAATCTCATTCATAGTTTAATTTTTTTTACTTTATTTGCTTCCTATTAGTATAACTTCTTATTTTCTTCTTTCTCTCTTAGTTTTACTTGTTAGGGTAGATTTTGTGTGTTTATCTGAAACAATGGGCATGAATTCTTGATTGGTAACTGAGTAGGGACAATTAGGACCCATAATTTGAACAAAAAAATTGGACTTACATGAAAATCCCCATACTCAGTCAATTGTCTGCCCTATGCGGCCGCGCGTCCTTTCTGCGCGGTTCGCGCCGGCCTAGCGCGGCCGCGGTCCAAATCAGTGTGGACCGCGTCGGTGAGATTCAGAGAGGGGTTTCTCTGGAACATTTTAAACGCGGTCCACGCTCCAGTTTTACGCGGTCCGCGCTACCCCAGCACGTCTGCGTGGCACTTTTGCGCGGTCTGCACCCCTTCTATTCTGCAACCCTGTTTCTAAACCATGCTTTCAACTGTACCATCCAATTCACTGCATATGCTTCAACTAACAATGTTAGACTTTTCTTTGCAGATCATGGTTAAGCAACGAGGAGGAAAAGAACAACAACCCGGGAGGGGTGGTTTCTCCCGAGGGGGAAAAGGAAAGCGGGTTGCCAAACTCACTCCCCAGGACCGGGCAAACATTAAAAAGGCCCGTAAGCTGATACGGGCTGCTGATAGGGCTACCTCCCACTCTTCGGGGAGTGAGTATGCACCCTCCCGGAGCATCACCTCAGAATCAGCCCCCACTCAGACATCTGACCCATTCCAACTACATGACACTCCTCCACCTTTACCTACCTCCAAAAGACCGGTCAATGTAATTTCGGATTCGTCTGATGAGTCTGTAGCAAGAAGCGAGGCACAATACTCCACCTCCCCCACAGCTTCATTATCTAGGGAGAGTGCAGGATATGGTGAGAGGGGTGAGCCCCAAGTTGGTGGTGTTGATAGAACAAGAAAAACGGAAGCATGGGCTGATAGATTTGTAAGTGAAATAGCCTTCCACAGATTCGAGAGTGGTGGCCCAAAGGAAAATTGATTCCGGAGAGGCAATTTATTGAGTCTGATCTTCTTCCTCTAAACCCACATGTGCAAGCACAATTCCGTACTAGAGAGGGTTGGGGGTTCTTCAAGGAACGTTGCATAGTCACAAATGAACATATGGTGAAAGAATTTTACTGCAATGTTTATCATGTAGTGAAAGACTCAAAGGCGACACAAGTGAGGGACAAAGTGGTGATGTTTGATGGGAAATCTCTGAATGAGTTTTTGGGGTTCATCGAAGAGGACGAAACCCAATACTTAGAAAAGCTGGCAATGAAAGAAGAGGTTCGCCCGTGGTTGGCCCAGCACTTGGCAGCCCCGGGCACTGTCCCAGTTTGGTTGAAAGCAGGGGAGAAGATTCTGAGAAATACGTTCAGTTTTGAAGCAAAGGGTTGGTTGACCTTCGTGTGTAGTAGGCTTGACCCCTCCACTCATGATCACACAGTTCCTATTCCCCGTGCAGTGTTAGTGGCTTCTATTATGGCTGGTTTTCCTCTGAATGTGGGCAACATCATGTCAAGGGTGATTTCTACGGTCGAGCATGAGACCAACACAAACTACCCCTTCCCGAACACTCTTTCCCTGTACTTTAGAGAATTGAAGGTGAAGAAGAAGAAGTTTGATGTCCAGGTAGATCCAGTGGCCCCCTACTCATGGTGCAGTCAATTGGGTCCGGACAACCCAAAGAGGTCCAAAAAGCCTCAGGCATCCACTTCCACCGCACCTGGCCAGTCTGAGGAGCCAGCGGTTATTGAGCAGTCAACTGAACCTTCCATCATTCCTACTACCAGTGAGACATTGCCTCAGGGCCCTTCTACTATTGCTGGTCCATCTACTGCAGCAGACCCGGATGTCCCTTCATCGAAGACTCACCGGTTGACTGCCCACCAGCTTGCTCAGTCTCTAGCCAGTTTGAACAACTGGATGTCAGCTGCGACATCCAAGTTGTCAAACTTGGCCACTGTAGTTCAGGCACAGTCAGCCCCTTCCACAGTTGAGATCCCTCCTTCTATTGAGGAGACACTGAAGAAGATCCTTGCCAACCAGGAGAAGATGATGGAGACACAGGATGCCTTGGCTAAGGCAGTTGGGGCACACAGCACAGCATTGGGTAAACTAGCTAGGGAGCACAGGAAGTTGATGAAGCAGAAGGCTTCCAAGGAGTCAGTGATGAAGCTGAGGGAGGATGTGGATAAGCTTTTGGCGGATCAGATGCCACTTGAGTTACTCTTCGGGGAGCCAACTGTAGATCCAGCAGCAGTTCAGCCACAGCAGGAGGAGACTCCCAGGCCGAGGAAGAAGAGGAAACTCCCTAGCACTGAGGGAGTTGTGATAGAGGTGGCCCAGGTTCATGAGGGTACATCCAGTGTTCCACCGGTGGTTCGGCCTGTCCTTGATCCAGCTCATGTCCCAACAGCACAGCAACAGCAGGTTGGAGACCAGTCTGAGGTCCCGGCTACTACAGAGGATCCAGGGACGACAGGAGACCCCACGCATGTGGACTAGGCTTGAGGGGCTTTTCTATATCCTTTTACTCTATTTTTGAGCTTATTTTGGTAGTTGGCATTGGGGACAATGCCAGCTTTTATTTGTGGGGGTGTGCCCTACCATTTTGATTCCGATACACTGGATGACTGTATATATTTATTTCATTTCTAATCTATGTTTTGGATTGTCTTGGATTTTTAAATAGTTGTCCTGTATATAACTTTTAACTTTGGCTACTTTTAGACTCTTATGTATATATTCATCCCGTTGTATATTCTACTCCCCATTGTACATATTCATTTATTTATTTTTCTATTATCGTTCAAATTTTTCGTTTTCAGCATAGTAGTGAGGCTCGTAGCCTTTTGTGTCGGTTTTAGTGT
>NW_017671049.1:0-1632 GCF_001879085.1 Nicotiana attenuata
CTAGCTTATCAGCTGTACATCCAGTTTTTCATGTATCCATGCTTCGGAGGTATCTCGGCGACCCAGCCCACGTGTTAGACTTCAGCACTGTCCAGTTGGACAAGGATTTGTCTTATGAGGAGGAGCCGGTAGCTATGATAGACCGGCAGGTTCGTCAGTTGAGATCCAAGAGTTTTCCTTCTGTTCGTGTTCAGTGGAGAGGTCAGCCTCCTGAGGCATCGACCTGGGAGTCCGAGTCTGATATGCGGAGTCGTTATCCTCATCTTTTCCCCGACTCAGGTACTTCTTTCTTTTGTCCGTTCGAGGACGAACGGTTGTTTTAGAGGTGGAGAATGTGACGACCCAAAGGGTCATCACTTGTTTCCTTACTCATTCCGTGCTTCCGAGGCCTTGAAAAACTCATTTAGCGTTGCCTCGATTTGCGTACGCAATCCGGGCGCGTAGCCGGAAAGCCTAAATATGAATTCTGTGAGAAAAATACTAAATTTTGATATTAAATTGAATAAATTTGACTTCGGTCAAAATTTTAGGTAAACGGACCCGGACCCGTGATTTGACGGTTTCGGAGGGTCCGTAGGAAAATATGGGACTTGGGCGTATGCCCGGAATCGAATTCCGAGGTCCCATGCCCGAGAAATGAATTTTTGTGTGAAATTATTTTTCTGGAATTAATTAAGGAAATTGGAAATGAAAATTGATTAGGAGACTATGGTATCGGGCCCGTATTTTAGTTCCTGCGTCTGGTACGAGTCTTATATATGATTTAAGCACTTTCTGTAAAGTTTGGTTTAAAACGGACGTCGTTTGACGCGTTTCGAACTTGAAATGGATAATTTGATGTTTTATGAAATTTGGAAGAAATCATGGGTTTTGAGGCCTAATTTGATGTTCATGATGCTATTTTGGTGATTTGATCGCACGGATAAGTCCGTATGATGGTTTTGAGGTGGTGTGTATGTTTGGTTTGGAGCCCCGAGGGCTCGGGTGAGTTTTGAGTAGGTTCCGGGATGCCTTAGACTTAAAATATCAGCTGTTGCATGTTCAGGAAATATTGCAGGCCTCTGAACCCTCTAGCGCGGTCCGCCAGAAATCGCATGCGGCCGCGGAGGGGCCAGCGCGGCCGCGGTCGCCTTTGCGCGGTTCGCGGTGGGTGCTGTGCGGCCGCGGCCGCCTTTGCGCGGTCCGTGCAGGGCTAAGATCCGCAGGTCTTCAGGTAGGCCAGGCCAGCGCGACCGCAGTCGCCTTTGCGCGGTCCGCGGTGGGTGCAGCGCGGCTGCGGTCCCTTTTTGCGCGGTTCGCGCTGGGACTTCAGAGGGGTATATATAGACGGGAATTTCAGTTATTTTTCACTTTTCAAAAACCCAAAACATAAGAGGCGATTTTCCAAATAATTCTTCTTCTTCAAAACGATTGGTAAGTGATTTCTAACTCATTTTCTTCACTCCTTAACATCTTTTAACATATTTTCAACTTCAAAACAAAGATTTTAATGGGGAAATTTGGGAATTTTGGGTAGAACCTAGGTTTTTTCTAAAATTGGGGATTTGGACCTCAATTTGAGGTCCGATTTCAAAATAACTTATATATTTGAGTTCGTGGGGGAATGGGTAAACGGGTTTTGGTTCGAACCTC
>NW_017671049.1:4823-55049 GCF_001879085.1 Nicotiana attenuata
ATATATATATATATATATATATATATATATATATATATATATGTAAGCCTCACAAATTAAGCCCTACACTTGAGCCGCCTCAAGACATATTGCAAATGCCTCGCCCAGGAGCTAGTCTTGGACGAACCTTTTAAAATATTAAGCAACAAGAAGCGAAATCGTCTATACTGTAGCACTACAAAAAAAATAGCGTTTAGCGACGAAATTTAGCGACAAGAGATATTCCGTACCTAAATAACGACGGATTAGCGACACATTTTGTAATTTGTCGCCAAATAAGCTACAAATAGAATTCGTATAGAATATAGCGACGGAATAGCGACAAACACTAATATTCGTCACTAAAATTGGCGCTAAATGGTAGCGCCTTTATTTTACCTACAATATTAGAGATGAAAAGGACGCGACAAAATTATTAAAACATAGCGACGGATTTATCATCAAAAAAATCCGTCGCTGAAGTCCTTTTACTTATCAAGACATTCCAAAGTTAATTGCGACAAAATATTCCGTCGTTAGTTTTTTTAAAATAAAATATCATTTGATATTATTAGCGACAAACATTACGTCCGTCGCTAAAAAAACTAGTTCCATTAAATAAATTTGCATTAGTTATTATTAGCAACAGAAATTCTATCCTTCGCCAATTCCGTCGCTAACTTTTTGTAAATTAAATTAGGATAACACGCACACTCTTCTCTATCAGACTCCCAATACAATTAGGGCAAGACGCCCACTTCCTCTCCTCTCTATCACAGACTCTCACTCTCAATACTCTTCAACAATGTGAGTTTTTTTTCTTTAAATGCAAAAAATTAGGTGTGAATCTAGGGTTAATGTCTGAAAAATAGAAGGAAACTTTCAAAATTGCAAGATTTTTGCTTCGGAACTCTGAAATTCTTCAAGCTGGTCTTACATTTCTTGTATTGTCAACTTTCAGGGCTTTTCCTTCCTGCAATTGTAAGGCCAATGCTTGATTATTTTGAATCATCAAAGCAAGTCCCTCAACCTGCTGTAAGTTTTGTGAGTTAATCGTCGCTTTGGTACCAATTTCGCTGCTCCTTTTTTTTTTTTCGTAAATCAAAAGTATTTGTACTGTACCTTCTCCTTCAAAGTTGGTTTTTATGGATCTCAGTGGTGTTTTTTTGGGGGCTTCCGAGGTTTATCATTATTGAAGTATTTGTTTAAATGTCTTCTTCGTACTTGGTTGGTAAATGTTGCGCGCCCCATGCATCTGTAATTGAGGTTTTTTTTTCTTTCAAATTTCTCAATTTTAGTTCCAAGTTGTCTGTGGTGTGCGCTTTATTTTGTTCAATTTTGGTAATTTTTTCTCTATTCTTGCTTTCATTGAATGTAATTTGTTATTGTTACTGTAGCTTTGGTGTTGGTAGGTATCAACTACAGGCTATGTTCTTTTGGATAGTGTGCTATTGAATTTTCAGATCTTGGTGTTGCTCCGTTTTGGACTACAAGGAAGGCTCAATTTTGGTAACTTTTCTATTAAACTGAGTCTGCATTTTCTTTCTAGTAGCTGTTAACCAGTTTCACGGACTAAATAAATTATGACAGTTCCCATACAGATAAAATAAATAAATGTCTACCTTTGTCTGAATGTCCGCACCTAGTATTATTAGCATTTGAATAGACGAGTGCCATATGTCGCACGTCATAAGGGTGTGCCTTCTCTGTTCTGTCCCTGTTTCTGGATTTTGTTTTAGGCCATAAGGGTTCTGAAAGTGGCCAGCAGTATAACTGAAAGTGGGGTAGATGGATAGTATATATATATTGCTGAAAGTTGTCGATATGTATAGGTTGCTCATGATGTTTGTTAGTCTTGCCTGTTGCTTTCTCCTTTCTTGGATGGTATTATTACCCTCCCTTTCTTTCTTTCTTTTCCTTTCTTGGATGGTATTATTACCCCTTCTCCTTTCTTGAATAGTATATGTATACTGATGAAAGTGCTGGGAGCGGAGTTACCATTCCTTTGCTCTGTTTCATCTGTTTGGTGCTTGTTTTTGCTATTGCGGGAATGGTTAAAGTTTTGATCTTTTTTACATTTCTTTGTGGAATTTATTGTGATATTGCTATTGTTATGGTTAGTACATTATTATGTGATCCATTCTCTCCATTTTGGCTATCACTGTCAGCTTTTCAGCTGTAAATACTTTATTGATACAATAGACCCTTGTTATTGCTGTTATATGATCTATATGTAAGAGTTCTACTAGAATGTGATTGCAAAGCTGCATGCCTGCTTTCACCAAACAATTTTTGAGTTTATTTTGATTTACTCTAAGTACTGCTTTTCTAAATGCATATCAGTTTTCTTTGCAAATGAAATCAGAAAACTGTAACTGTTTAAGGGTCAATGCTATATGGCCAATGCTATAGTACTGCTTTTCTAAATGCATATCAGTCTTCTTTTATTCTCATTCTAATTTTACTGGTTTATTATCAGGAAATTTTTTTTTGCCCTTCTGTTCATTATTTCCCTTTCATAAAGATTATGTTCCTCAATATATAGCATTTCATTTGTCTTTAGGATTCTTATTTTGGTCAAAGAAAGGAACTGAGCATTCCAAGATTTGTTTTCATTCCAAGATTGGGGTGTTAGTAATTCTCAGCTTATTCTGATGTCAACTTGTTATTCATTTTAGAAAGCATTCTGATGTCTTATTAATAAAGAACTCTAAGGTCTTGTTTATCTTAATATTAAATAGAAACATGGACAATCCAGAGCGTGATTGGATGTACAAAAGGTTGGATGGCCGAGGAGGTATTAATTCAAGTTTCATAACTGGTGTGAACACGTTTCTCCAGTTTGCTTGTTCTCAGCGCAATCGCATGAGTGGTGACAATGTTAGATGTCCATGTAAAAAATGTCACAACATTAAATACATGGATGTTGAAACTGTTAAATTGCATCTTTATCAGTATGGATTTGTGGAGAACTATTTTCTTTGGAAGTATCAAGGAGAAAAAAATGTGACCGGTGAGATGTCTTCTAGTGGTGATTTGCATGGTGGCTCTCAACCTGAATCGGGATATGAGAATCCATATCGACAAATGGTCTTGGATGCAGCTGGACCCAATTTTGGCCATGGTTTGAACGGGCAGCCTTATAATAATACTGAACCTGAGTCGTCTCATTCTTATGAACCTTCAATGGACGCGGAGCCTAATCCTTCAATGGAGGAGGAGCCAAATCTTGAGTGCCAAAGGTTTTATGATTTGCTACAGGCCGCTGACGCAAAATTATACCCTGGTTCTTCCCTCTCTCAACTCGCAGTAGTTTCCAGGATGCTAAATATTAAAATGGAGAATACTTTATTACAAAGAGGTTATAACCAAATGATGCAATTGTTGAAAGAGGCTTTACCAGAAGATAACACAATGCTTGATAACTATTATGAGACCAAGAAGCTAGTGCGTAGCTTGGGTTTGCCCGTTGAAAAGATTGATTGTTGTAATTCTGGATGTATGTTGTATTGGGGTGAAGATGAGGACCTCACATCTTGCAAGTTTTGTGGTCACCAGAGGTACAAACGTCGTGTCGGTTCTCGTAAGAGGAAATTATTCCCTTACAAAAAAAATGTATTATTTTCCTTTGATTCCTAGATTGCGGAGATTATATGCATCTCATGCTACAACTGCTGATATGAGATGGCATCATGAGCACATACAAGAGGAGGGCGTCATGCGTCATCCATCAGACTCGAAGGCTTGGAAGCACTTCAACGAAACTCATCCCTTTTTTGCTGCTGAACCAAGAAATGTGAGGTTGGGATTATGTACTGATGGTTTTCAGCCCTTTGGTCATTCAGGGAGGAAATACTCTTCATGGCCAGTGATTGTCACTCCATACAATTTGCCTCCAGGGATGTGTATGAAAGAGGCGTACATGTTCTTAACTGTCATTGTTCCAGGGCCAAACAACCCTAAACAAAAAATTGATGTTTATCTACAACCTTTAATAAAGGAATTGACCTTGTTGTGGGAGACGAGTGTAGAAGCATTTGACATCTCAAAAAAACAAAATTTTCAATTAAGGGCTGCTTTGATGTGGACAATCAATGACTTTCCAGCATATTCTATGTTATCTGGATGGAGTACTGTCGGTAACTTAGCATGTCCTTATTGTATGGAGGAAGCACAATCCTTCAGATTTTGTCATGGTGGGAAAACAACTTGGTTTGATAGTCATAGAATGTTTCTTGACCAAAATCATCCGTTTAGGAGAGATCGTAAAATAAAAACTTTCGTAAAGGTCAGACTGTCAGAAGGCTACCACCGCCCCTTAGAACAGGAGAGTAAATCTTGAACCAAATTTGTGAGTTGGGACTGAGAAAAGTAACTGAGCTAGATGCAGAAGAAGTTAATGGGAGAATTTCTCGGTGTTGTGGATGGAAAAAGAGAAGCATCTTTTGGGATTTGCCTTATTGGAGCTCTAACATGATCCGCCATAATCTCGATGTCATGCATATTGAGAAGAACGTCTTTGATAATGTATTTAACACAGTTCTTAACGTTGATGGCAAAACAAAAGACAATCCAAAGGCACGTGAAGATATGGTAAACTATTGCGATCGACCGCAATTGGCAAAGAATCCTATTGATGGAAGCTATCCCAAAGCTGCATATACAATAGAGAAGAATCAAAAAATTGCCTTGTTCAATTGGTTGGAAAATGTGAAGTTTCCAGATGGGTATGTTTCGAATTTGAGTAGGTGCCTAGACACAGACAAGTATAAATTATTTGGTATGAAAAGACATGATTGCCATGTGTTCATGCAACGATTAATGCCTATTGCCTTTCGTGAGCTACTTCCTAGTAATGTGTGGCAAGCACTTACAGAATTGAGCTTATTTTTTAAGGATCTCACCTCGACTGTTCTTCGAGTGGTGGACATGGAGAGATTAGAGGCAGACATCCCACAGATCTTGTGTAAGTTGGAGCGTATATTTCCTCCTGGATTCTTTAACTCAATGGAACATGTGCCTGTACACCTGCCATATGAAGCAAGGATTGCTGGACCTGTACAATATAGATGGATGTATCCTTTTGAGAGGTTATTAACTTTTTATGCTCTTATTATGACAAATATGATACACATGACTTTATGAATTTAATGGTCTATCCATTTACTTGTCGAGGGTTCAATTTGCGAAGCATACTTGATGATGGAATCAACAAAATTGTTTTCTCATTATTTTGAACCTCATGTCATGACACGTAATCATAATGTGGCCCGTAATTATGATGGTGGTGTTATGGAAGATCTTGAAGGAAATTTATCAATATTCACTCATCCAGGCCGACTATGGGGAGAAGGAAAAAAGAGAAGTTTGTCCCTCGAAGAAATCAAGGCAGCCCAAACTTATATTCTACTAAATTGTGTAGAGGTTGAGCCGTTTGTAAGGTATCATTTATTAATAATAATAAATATATCCATATATTTTGAGTACGTATTTAACTTATTTTGTTGCAATGAAGTATGTACATACAACGGTTGCAAGAAGAATTACCCAACCTATCTCAGGATCAAATAAATGAGAGTCTCGAAACGTGTTTTGCTATATGGTTCAAGGAATATGTAAGACTATAAAAATAATTATCTTTTAAGCAATTATGTACTTAAATTGGCTTGTTATATTTAACCAAGTCTTATAATTTTTTTGAAATAGGTTCGATGCAACCACATTGAGAACCAATTCTTGTGTAGTCTTGCTCATGGACCATTAATAAGCGCAAAATGTTATCCGGTGTATTTTGTTAATGGATACAAATTTCACACGGAATGTCATGGTAGTGCAAGATCAACAATTAATAGTGGAGTTTGTATCTCGGATCCAAATGTTGGTGACTATTATGGACGGATACAAGAGATTATACAATTGGAATACCGCAAAGAACCTTTAAAGCAAACTGTGTTATTCAAGTGTGAATGGTTTGATCCAACTGTGAATGTTGGTGTCAAAGAGCATAACCAATACAAACTAGTCGATGTGAACCATCGCCGTCGTTTTAACAAGTACGAACCTTTTATTCTTGCGATGCAAGCAACTCAAGTGTGTTATGTGCCTTATCCTAGCACGAAAAAGGACAAGGATGATTGGGTAGCTGTTTTGAAAGTTAAACCTCGGGATGTTATTGAACTTCCTGATGAGGCAATAACATCAACTCCAGAACCGACTCTTCCATTCCAAGTTGAAGAAGTTGAAGTCCATTTGATAGATATGAATTTCACCACTGATGAGAATATAATCTTACATGATCCAAATGGGGATGTAATTGAAATGGTTGAACCCATTAATGATGGACTATTGATAGAGAATCAAGAGTTCGAAGAAGAATCTTCAGAAGACGAGTATGAAACTGAGGATGAAAATGAGGAGGATGATGAGGAAGAGTTTGAAGAAGAAACAGATGATGACTACTGTGTTGATAATGCACTACTATATTTTTATTGAATTTTGTTTTTCTAGTAATCTGTGTGGTATGTTATAAGTCATGTATCTATTTTGTAGTATGATCTATAGAGAATCGAATCGAATACCACATTTGTAGTAATCTAAATGGTATAGTACACTTCTAGCTTACGTTGTGTTGTGAATCGAATACCACGTTTGTAGCATGTAGTTAGTCACCATGTATCTCTCCGCATTCTATTGAATTTTATAAGCTTTCATACTAGCTTAGCTTCTGTAACTTTGCTTCTGCTTGTTTGAATTTTCAGTAACTTAGCTTCTGCTTGTTTGAATTTTCAGTAACTTAGCTTATGTAACTTAGCTTCTGTAACTTAGCTTCTGCTTGTTTGAATTTTATAAACTTTCATACTAACTTAGCTTCTGCTTGCTTGAATTTTCAGAGACTATACTGCTCAGGTTAAGTTGGAGCAGCCCATTGCAGGCCAAAAAAAGGAGCAATTGGAAATATGCCTCGAGGTAGAGGTCGAGGTAGCGCAGGTCGTGTAGGTAAATCTTCAGTTAGGGGTAATTTCTCTACTCGTGAAAATATGCCTACTGTTCCCATTCCCACAATCAATCCTCAACAAGGCGGTACGAGTTTCTCAGGTGGACCGGTTCACATCAATCAAGTTCAAATATTAGGTCCTAGTAGTACACCACCTATTCAAACATCAGACTATGGTAGTACCCCAACTATTAATTTGGAACCACCTCCAAATACCCCTAATCAGAGCAACACAATAGGTGAGGGTACATCTTCTCAAAGCAACATAATAGGCGAAACTGAGTGTAGCAGTACCCGCCGACCGCGAACGCTTCTTACTATTTCTCCTACAGGGTTAGTCCATACTTGTACTATTACTTTTAGTATATTATTATTGGTACATGGTATTCCTTTAAATAATGTCTTCTAATTTGTTCAGGTTGGAGCCTTCATATGAATGCTCTGAGTTTATAACTAAGTCTTTCAATAATGAACTTGATCCTAATGGATTCAACTAGAAAAACGTCTCAAATGAGTTAAAAAAAAATTTATTTTGGAGAATTCAAGGTATAATCCATCACAATTAGATTTTGAAAGTATATTAACTTTTATATGTAACTTATTAATGTTATTACTTCATAAAATTATTTCAGAAGGCTTTCTACTAGGATTCTTCAATTGATAGTGCGGTGCAGATCCAATGGGAGCGTAGGGCAGCAAGAAGATACAGTGATTTTGTTAGCAAACTAAAAGCAAATATGGTGCAACCGGAAACTATTCCAAATAATGTGTGGGAAAGTTGGTTGAGACTTTGGAAAGATCCTAAGTGTGTTGAAAAGTCAGAAATAAATGCAAAAAATCATTGTGGTGGGAGCGAAATTGCCACTGGGACTCATACAGGTTGCTCTATCAGTGTTGGGGAGCATCGCAAGAGACTTGTAAGTGTATTTATAACTTTTCCCTCAAGATTTTACCACTGGACATGAACAAGTTCAGCTTTTAGATATAGATCTCCTGCAACTCAAGATTGCAGCCTGAGAATAGTAAATTTAGAAAAGAGAAATACCTGAAAACCAGTGACCTTTTTGGCTAAAGACTTCTTCTTGGGTTCGAGTTCTAATGTTTCCTTTTGTTCCAGTTTGCATTCTAAATCACAAATGCGTTGAAAGTTAACAGTTGCATCCCTCTGAAAATTATCACTAGAATAAACGATTCTGTGTGATGATTTACTTACCTATAGTAGAATTAGCCCTCCTTCGTTTTGTACAACTGATTCAAGTTGTGTGGTAAAGGCCGTTTTAATCCCAAACCACACTGATATAAGGCCTTTTAAAAATATCCTGATGCTTCCCAAAGTGCCTTCTCCTAAACATTTCACTGATATAAGGCATGTTAGCTTATGCAATGTCCTGAGTAAGATTTTTTCCAAGGTTCTCAACACTAGGCTGAATAAATTACTTCCTAACCTGATCAGTGGTAATCAGAGTGGGTTCGTAAAAGGGAGAGCTATAACTAAAAATATTTTGCTAGCCTAGGAAATCATTCAAGACATTGGTAAATCAAAAAGAGGTTTAAGACAGGGTGATCCTATTTCGTCTTCTCTATTTATTCTTTGTGCTGAATTTCTTTCAAGGAAACTTAATAAGCTATATTACTCTAGTAGTTTTTTAGGTTTTCATATGAGTAAGAAAGCACCTTATTAGTCATCTTGCTTTTGCTGATGACAAAATCTTATTCTCCAGTGGTATCAGAAATTCTTGAAAGATGATCATGGACACTCTTAGTACTTATGAAAAAGTCTCTGGCCAATTAGTAAATAAGCAGAAGTCATGTGTTGCCATTAACCCCAATGCTCCTATTGAAGCAGCTGCAAGAGTAGAAAACATCATAGAAATGGAGCATAAAATATTTTCAACCAAGTATCTGGGGTGTTCAGTGTATGTGGGCAGGAAAAAAATTGCTATTTTTTTAGATATTTTTATAAGGCCTTGGAAAAAATCTTACTCAGGATATTTTTACCCAAGAAAAAGACTAGTAAGTAATACTACAGTAGTGAGTAGTGGGAAAAATTGGAAAAGGAGAGAGGTGAGACAGTGAGTAAAAGATCACATGATTCTTACTCAATTCACTGCCTCTGTACTCTGTAGCAAAGCTGTCATCTTTTCATTGATTCAATCTTCTTGGAAAATATAAAAAGACTGGATCTTTGATTTTTGGTATTACTACTTACTACGTAAAATTGCATACCAAAATTCTGCAGATGTTGTGTGTGTGTGTGTGTGTAATTGGGGGTCAAGTGCTGCATTTTACATTTATTAATTTTATTGTTTGGGAGAAGGTGTGGAGATAGCTTGGAATTAACAGCTTTCCAACAAATATGGTAGTGTTCTTGCTGACAATCACAGTGGTTTAAGCTGAATTTAACGTTAAGTCTTGGTTAGACTTTAGGACTTGGACCAGTAGAAAGAATTAGAAAATGTTTATGATCTGTCTTACTTCTTTCAGTATGCATTGTGTAGAGAGGTATAAAGGGAAGAGCTTTTAGTTCCTAATTGCCCAACTATATCCTTTTGTTTCTCTATCTTCTTAATTGAATAATTTTTGTATAGGCGGTTAAAAAGGGTCGAGATCCAACACCAAGTGAGTTGCATTTGCACGTCCATACACATGGTAATGATGGAAAATCTTTTGTTGAGAAATCACGAATCATACATGTAAGATAACTTTTTAATTGACTTTACTTTCATATATTTTTTCATTTTGTAAATTGAATGTTCTTATTAACTCTTCTACAGAAAAAATATCAGGAGATATTGCAACAACAAACACAAACTCAATCTGATATTGATCAGTGTAAAGCATATTATCAAGCCGCGGGAGGAGAAACGAAAAGAAGAGTATATGGTCTTGGATCGCAAGCAAAATGCTACTACGGGCCAAATCTTCATGGCTCTTTTGGATCTGATGCTACATCGTCAACAACACCTCCAAATGCTCAATCAACACCGACATGGAATCTGGATGAGTTAGTGATGCGATTGATTCCTGCATTGACAGATCATATAGTTCCTGTAATTGTTGAGCGGGTACGGGAATTAGTTTCCTTACCCTCGCATCAGCCAAATACTAATATGGCACCTACAGTTCCAACATCTTCTACTGCTGCTAACATTGATGAGGTTCATGCATTGGGTTCTGATGATGACTGTAACTCTCCAGCCTAGCATAGTTAGCTTATTTTGTTTGGACATTATTGTTGGTCCTTGTGAATTTTTGTACTTAATGATACTGTTATATGAATTATTCTATATATTTTGGACCTTGTTGAATTTATATTAATATCAGTGACTTTTTTATTAAGTGTATTTAATAGTTTATGCAATATGTTTGAACAGAGTACATTTAAAATAATAAATAAAAAGAATTTTAAAAAATCAATAATATAGTAAAAATGAATCAGCGACAGATACATTCCGTAGCTAAAATTATCGCGTAAAATAAAATCTTGCGACGAATTAGCAACAAAAGGTTTTTGTTGCAAAAAGCAGGGACAATTTGCTATAACACGGCTAGCGACGGAAAATTTCGTCGCTATAAGAACAAACGATGAATTTTATTATGTACTGCAGCGACGAAAGGCATCAATATAGCGACAGAAACAAGCTATATAGCGACGGATATTTCCCTCGCTAAACTTTGCTACAAAAATATGTCGTCGCTACTCCGTCGCTAATTCTGCTTAGCGACAGAAAACATTGATTTAGCGACGGAATGCGGCCGTCGCTAAACGCTGTTTTTTTTGTAGTGAGGTAATTATCACAATATTTTAACAAATTAATATTTTTCCTTGTTTCCCTGTATTTACGTAAGCGAGTAAAAGACATGTAGGTTTACGGCTAATCCAAGCTCTCCCATTCTCCAAAAAGTTCCTTTTCTACTTACCATTTTTTCCTTTGATAAGATTCTTCTTTTGAATGTTAGAATGACTTGATATGGTTTCTACTTATCCCTTATGTATTCCCCTTTCTGTATTTACATCGTCAATCTAAAAACTTCAATGTTAAACCGTGAGCACATAAAAGTATTGTTTAAAATCCATACAAACATTTTATATCACTTTCCTATTTCGGCTCTTGATGCTTACTTGGATTTGTATACAAGTGAAAAAAACGACGGATAATATTGAATACAATATATCCACCTGAAAAACATGTGAGATTGCATCTTGTGCAAGAAAACATTGGCATACTACTCCTAAACTGGCATTGGCTCCAGATTACCTATGTTAAAATCATCTTCGATCTGGAGTCCTTAAAAAGTGGTAGATCATCTCCAATGTGAGAAAGGGAGAAATTTTATACTGCTAAAGACGGTCAACAACAGTCATATCATAGTAATAAGTAAACTCTTTTGCCAAATATTACTTTGCATGAGTGATTTAAAGTAGAAAATATTGTGCATTCCTACGATTAACTATGCATTCTGATTTTTTTTTTTTTTTGAGTGTGTTATTTGCTTATATTCTCTCTCTCTACTAACACTACAACGTTAGGTAAAGTAGAATTTGCTTCAAATAGAAGCTTTACTGCTTATTTTGATTTAACACTTGGAAGCAAGAAGCAAAAGGATGATCACCCTACTTTGAATGGTTTAAGAGACATGTAATTCCTTCAAGTTTAGATCCCAATATTGGGAGTCAATTACTCAAATGGTCACTCAACTATCTCAAATTATCTCCTAATGTCACTTTTCTTTTGGTTGTAACAACAAAATCACTAAACTATGACTATTGTATTCTGAAGGTCACTCCACTAGATTTTCTAAATTTTGGATTGCCAACATACCTATTTTACCCTCTAAAGTTATAAATATTTATCTTCTTTTATTTTTTGAAACTTTTAATATTATGATTTTCTCTTTTTAATTTATTTATGGACTTACCTATAGAATAAATAAATATTATTTTATAATTAAAAAGAATAAAAAATATTTAAGCCAATCTATAATGCTGGATAAAAAAATAATGAGCAAGTAAGAATTAATTAGAACAATTTGTTTGTAATAATAACTTTAGTCATTAACTAAAAAAAATTCAAAAAATTATTTACATCAATTCAGATGAAAGAAAATAAAGGTTGTAAAATATAATATTCCATGCACTTAATATAAAAATAATTTATTAAATAAAAATAATTTTTTTTTGGAAAATTATCAATTTATTTCATGTAAGCCTCGATATTTACAACTCATAACTATACTTGGAGCTACATTTCATTCTAGCGTTACAGCCCATTTTTTCTGGACATTTGTCCCCAGAATATGAGTACCTATGCACTTTCATTCTACATTTCATCTAACTCTACTAACAGTTTGAATATACTAAATTTCTGGATAACCAATCTTAAATAGTGCTCAATCACTACTAGCCAACTTTGGAAACTTGTTGCTCTACATGTATTTCCTGGATAATCAGCCTCAAGTATTGCTTAGGAGTTTCTTCTTTTCTTCTGAAACACTGCCAGTTCCTCCTCTTGCAGCAATAGTAGATTGCCTTGCTGCCAGCACCATTCGACATTATCTCAGCCCTTGCACTCTTCCTTACCTTCTGCACCATTCCACAGTGCGATACACAGTCTGCCAGTTTTGCGAACATTATCTGAAATGGCCTTGCCATTGCAGTAATCCACACGCCTATTTTGCCTGTTTCCTCGCATTCAAAGAAACAAGTGGTTCACTGTTTCATTCTGCTTGTTACACAAGGGGCAGCTATGGATCAACATTAATGCCCCATGTTGACGACCCGGCCCGTCGTCACGTGATTTATACCGCCCCGTTTTTCCCTATTAATTTCTCTATGCTTTAAAAAAACATTATCGGTATTTGAGGTTAATCGAGTTGGAATTCGGTTTTGGTCTTCGGTAGGAGATGAGACATTTAGTCTCTCTAAGGAAAGCTTGTTCTGGAAAGTCAACAAGGAAGTGACTAGTTGGTTAGAAGGATTTGGATGTGATTTCCGGAGATTCCGGTTTGCTTCGGGAGATGATTGTGACTTAGGAGCCGTGATCGGGAATTGGTTTTGGAGTCCGGTGTATTAGAATTAGGCTTGAATTGGCGAAGTTAGATAATTTTGTGTATATTTATTCCCGGTTGGTAGGTGAGTTTTGATCAGGGTCGGAACATGGAATTTCCGAGAGTTTCAGTTAGCTTCCGTTAGGTATTTTTGGATGTGTGTGCAAAATTTCAGGTCATATCACGAGATGTTTGGTCGGGTTTTTGATCGAATGCGTATTGCGGAAGTTTTTGAAGAAACTTAGGCTTGAATCGATGTATTTAATGGTTTTTAGCGTTGCTAGAACCGTGTTTTTTGGGGATTGCGAACAAGTTTGAATATGTTTTAAGATTGTGTTCGGTAACTTTGGTGAGGTCCCGGGGGCCTCGGGGTGTGATTTCGGTGTGGCTAACGGAAGGAATTTGAAGTTGGAAAAAAATGCAGGTTTTTTGGTTGCGCAGGTGTTTTCCGCATCTGCGGAAAGGAGAATCGCAGATGCGGTCTCGCAGAAGCGAGCTAGGCTTCGCAGGAGCGGAAATAGGAGCCCAGGTCAGGTTTCGCAGAAGTGGGACATTGGGTCGCTAAGCGGTCCCGCACATGCGAAGTTGGATCGCAGAAGCGGAAAGTCGCCTTAAGTGAAAAGGTCCGCAGGAGCGGACATTGACCGCATAAGCGAAAGGCGAAAAGCGGGAATTAATCCGCAGAAGCGGAAATAACTGGCAGGTTAAGTGAGAACATCTTCTTCGCTGAATTTTTGAAAGAGTGACATTTTGGACTCCGAACCTTGAGAGCTTTGAGGCGATTTTTGAAGAGGATTCGAGGGCTATTTATCAGGTATGAACTCTTGGACTTAGAGCTTGATTTTATGGTGTAAAACATGAATTTGGACTAAATAATCAGGAATCAAAGGTCAAAAATGGTGGTTTTAGGGCTTGAATTTAAGAGAGTTTTAAAATAGGGATTTGAGGGGTCAAATGGACCCCGATTTTGGATGATTTTGATATGTATAGACTCGTGGCGAGACGAGGTAATTCGGAGATGTGAATTTCGTAATTTTTCGAGAAGTGGCCCGGGGCTCGATTTTTGCCAACTTCGTGATTTTTTGATATTTTTCGAGTCTTTTCGATTGAGTTATGACCCATTAGCCTATTGTGATGTATTCCTTGTGGTTTTGATCAGATTCGATGCGCGAGGAGGTCGATTCAAGGGGAAAAGGCATAGCGAGCTAGACTTTAGCCGGCTAGAGGTGAGTAATGATTTTAAATGATGTTCTGAGTGTTGAAAACCCCGGACTTGCACAACTTGGTGCTATGTTGAGATGAGACACGCGTTCCATGTCGAGCGCGGGGTCATTTACTATTGGGGACTATGACTTGGTCCAGTCCGGATGATATTTTACCGCGTATTAGCAATGACTTGTTGTTTTCACTATGATTTGGGCTTATTGCCATATTTGGGGCTTATTGCCGACTGTTTGAACTCTTTATGAACTACCATCACTGTTTTTCCTCACTGTTTGAAATATTATTTGAACTCAGTCCATGTGATTTACACCGTTTTCTTGAACTCAGCCATATTTACTCAAACTTGGAGTTTTAAACTGATATTTGAACTATTGTTTGAGCTGAGTATTATTGCTTTACTATTGCCCGAGGGGCTGTTGACTATTTCTGGACTGATTGAGGCCGAGGGCCTTATGTGAGGGCATGATGAGCGAGGTGAGGAGGATTTCAGGCCTCGTATTGATACTATTCAGGCTTTCAGGACTTGTTGATAGCGCTTGGGCTGTAGGAGCCCCTCCGGAGTCTGCACACCCACAGTGAGCGCGGGTACCCATCTAGAGTGATTAAATATTGAACAGTGGTAACAATGACACTGTTATACGCGTTTGGTCAGGTAACAATGACTGACCAGTCAGGTAACAATGACTAACCAGTGGTAACAATGGCACTGTTATACGCGTTTGGTCAGGTAACAATGACTGACCAGTCAGGTAACAATGACTGACCAGTCGTAACAATGGCACTGTAATACGCGTTTGGTCAGGTAACAATGGCTGACTTACTGGTTGAGTATGATTGATTTTTAACTGTTTTCAAAAAGATTTTCTTCCTATATTTCACTGGTTTCTACTGTTTATCTGATGTTGCTGCTTGAGATAGCATTATTTGTGCCCTTGTGGGATTTTATGTTCTCAGTCGTTATTTAATTTTATTACTCACTCGGTCGGAGTAGTCACATTACTTCCTGCACCATGTGTGCAGAGATAGGCACAGCTGAGTTCGTACCTGAGCGCTGATTTCCTTCCAGACCAGGCAGACTAGGAGAGAGGAGGTAGCTGTCGACGTCCACAGCCCCGTTTCTTCCTCATCTTCTGCATATTTTATTCATCTTCAGACAATGTTACCAGACTTGTAGTATTTTCATCAACTCTGTAGTAGCTCGTGACTCGTGACACTCCGATCATCGGGCTGAGTTTGGGATGGTTTTTTTTCCCGTTATGTTACGTTTATTTCCGCACTTATGATTGATCAGCATCTATGGTTTAAACCTGTTATGCTAAGAAATTGTCAAAAGCAGTGTTGATTGTTCTGTTGGCTGGCCTTGTCTTCACGAGAGGCGCCATCACGACCGGGTGGGGATTGGGTCGTGACACCCCATTTCACCAATCTATCTTTGGTCGCTAGTCTTTGTTGGATGACTAGCCTTAATATAAACGTCCACTTTGGTTGCCCTTGATTGTTGCATACCAATCTTCTCCACATTACCTTTGGATATTCTCCCTGCATTTTTGTGTACATCCTCTTAATTGAAAAATTTTGCATTTTCCTGACCTCTTCTTCTTCTAAACCAGCACTATCAAAGTATTTCTTTGCTTGGAAGACTTGCTGCATGGCCCATGAAGCATTTTTTGCATTTACCTCCCACATAGCTTGCCCTTTTATATAATATGTATGAACCCAGTGCACCCACAACTTCTCTTTCCTTGTGCAGATGTTCCATAGCAATTTACATATCGCTGCTTCATTCCATAGTCCTATGTCCATAAAGTTCAAACCCCCTGCTGCTTTTGGCAAGCACAATCTGTTCCAAGCTATCAGGGCTTTCCTGGTAGGTTCAGCACTCCCAGTCCACAGGAATCTTCTACATATGGTCTCTATGAATTGAATCACTTTCTTTGGCAGTATGAACANACTGCATGATAGACAATCTCTTGGTGCTTAGGCTCAATTATATTATATATATTCCATACATGAATTAACATAGCATATTTTAATCTATACAGATATTCTCCCTGCTTTCCGGTGATATTGTGTCATCGGAAAGTTGGTAGAAACATAATAACATAATGGAGCATAATTTTCAAGAATATATAATGTATATTATAAAAATACCTTTATTTAAATAATTATTTTTACATTACGTGCATGAAATATATATTTTACAACCTTTATTTTCTTTCATTCTGAATTGTGTAAACAAATTTTGAATTTTTGTTGTTAATACTAGAATTATTATTACCAATAAATTATTCTAATTAATTTTTTTTACGATGCTCATTATTTTGTTATTCCAGCATTATATATGCTTAAATAATTTTTATTGTCTCACACATGAAAATGTGTAAGCATCTATATTCATCTCTAATTATTTGTTTCACAGTTCCATCTTACAAACTTTCATATTACTTTATGTACTTTCTANCCCTTACGGACTCATAAATTGAGCTAACCTCGATGAGGACGTCGAGTTTCAAAGGGTGTGGGAAAGAAGTAAAATAAAATCAGATAAAAAAGGATGGAGCATATTACGTGCAATCATCAACTCTTGGATAGTATTACGTGTGTCCTGAAATAGGGGAGGAAGGCTCTTATATTCGGTCAATAGAACCTGCAACATCGAAAGAAGATAATTCGATGTTAAGAATAAAGAGAACAATTAACGAAGAAAGAAGAAGAAGAAGAAGAAGAAGAAGAAGAAGAAGAAGAAGAAAAAGAAGGAGGAGAAGGAGGAGGAGAAAGGGGATTGAAGTTGTTTAAAAAGTGGGTACAAGTTAAAACTTAAAAAAAAAATGAGTATAGGTTAAATGGGGGCGACCAAATACGGCGCTCCGTACAATTTTTACCATTAAGTTTGATTTCAAATGGATATAAAGTTATTTCATAATTTGGAAAAGAAACATAATTTGTATCTTTGTCTATATTCTAATTCATAGAGACATTACTTTTTATGGTACTCATTCTAAACTTCTACGTCAAATAGAAGTCAGTTAACATAAGCCTCTCCCGATGTTGGGCCTGTGCTTAACACGGGCATCCTCTATCTAGTGGAGTAATTTTTATAGAAAAAATCTCGCTTTATACCTATTAATTCTAAACTATTTACCCTTTAATGTCCAGACCCAAATTATTTACTACTCCTATCCATGGGCCCAAACTATTTATCCGGTTAAAATGAAATAGAAGTGGAAGAAACCTGGTAAGCAGAACAACACCGGATATGAATTGGGGAAGGAAGTTAGCACGAGAGGGTTGATGCTTAGAGCTGTAAATGGAGTTCCATTCTTCCTCTATTTTCTTCTTCTTCTCTAAACCCATTAGTTTTCTAGAGTTAACACTTGAATTCGTTTCCATTTCTATTATGGGGTTTAATTCTAAAATGATTTTCTCTTATTGTAGTATTCTGGGGTTCATCATCAATGGCAATTCACACCTGTTTCTCGCTAATACCTTCTTCTTTCTCTTCACCCAAACTCATTTTTGAAGATTTATTGTACGAAAATTCAAATCCACCATTGAAGGACCTTGAAGCTTGAAACTCATAACTTGGTTTGTTTGAGTTTTTAATTATTTTGATCCGATCCTATATGAGTTTGTTTGGAGGTTGTAGCTAAAGTTTTAGTCAATTTGGTGGAGATTTTGTAGTAGATTTTAGAAGTTTGGGTTGAAATATAGTTGAACAAGAGAAGAAGGCGAATTTGTATTGTATTACTCAAATAGTATACAAATATACCATTTTGGTATACAATTCATTCCAACTATATACCCTATTAGTATAGCTATATACTATATTGGTATTATATGCTAGCTGAATCATTTTTTGGTTGTATTAGCTGCATTTATTAGTACAATATTTGATTTTCTTTTAATAATAGTAATATAGTTCAATATCTTGAAATACTTTATTACATTAATATGTGGTACACTATTTTTTTATTTTTCTCTTTATGCATGTGTGTTATGTAATAGTAGTATAGTCATATAGTTGCCGGAAATTAACCAGTAAAACTGTATAACATGTTGGTATAGTTATATGCCATATTGGTATCATATGGTAGTTTGAACATTTTTTGGTTGTTTTGGCTGCATTTTTAAGTGAATTCTATTCTGAAATTATTTATATGAACGTGATTTGCAGTGCTGGAAAATTTTGTGCTGATGGATATAGATTATGTGTATTATGTAATAGTTTTCATAATTATAGGCAATTGTTGGAACAACCCATACAACTATATACACTGTTAGTATATGGAATGAGCAAGTTGCTTTGCGAATATTTAGCTTGCAATGCGAGCATGTAATTTTCTCATACTTTTATTGTATCCTTTAATATTTTGGTACAGTAGTATAGTCACAGAAAATTGTAGCAATATTAGAGCAATCATATACTCCGTTGGTATACATGTATACCATATTGGTATCATGTGGTACTAGAAGTCTTTTTTGCTACTTATATTTTTATTGCATTTTCCAATATTTTGTTGTCATTTCTATTCTAACTAGTATATATGGAGATTTAGTGGCCGTAGATTATATTGTCTTGCTCCATCACTGGTTGGTGTTACTGCTAATGGTAGAGTATGTACTAATATTTGTAGGGAAGGAGATCAAGGTTTGCATGGAAATCACGTGGAATTAAAAAAGGAATAAGAAATAAAGAAAAAAATAAAAAAAATAAAGGAGTCAAATTTGAGTGTGAAATAATATGGTAAAAATAACAATAATACGATTTGGGCAAAAATAAATGAATAAAAGAGAAAAAATAAAAAAAAAAAATAGGAAGAAAATGAGAAAAAAGAAAAGGAGAAAAGAAAAGAAAAAAGGAAAAAAGAAAAGAAGCATAGAAATAAAAAAGAATTGGAGAATAAAGAAAAAATTCCCCACAAAAACTACTATGGGTAGGAAATGTAATTAGTGTATGGGTAGAAAAATAAATGGATAGACAAGGATAAATAGTTTTGTTTTTGTGGATAACTATATCAAAACCCCTAAGGGAAACTTTGCCTGCCGAAATTTCTTCATTTGCAACAACTTAAGCGTTGGTGGTTGCCTATACCTTTCACAAGATGTGATACGGCTGTTTACAAGATGTGATGCCCCAATGGGATAGTCAATAATGCAGCCTTTTGGGGAACTCCAACTGACCGTTCAAAAATAGCACAATTTCAAAAGTAATCGAAATTTAGCTACTTTTTATGTAAAGATAAATCTGAGCGAAAACACTGTTTAAAACTCGGAAAATACTCCAGTATATTATGCTGGAGTTCCAGCATAAGTATACTTGAACTCCAGCATATTATACTGGAGTTCCAGGATAGTATGTTGGAAGTCCAGCATAATATGATGGAGTTCCAACATAAATACACTAGAACTCCAGCATAATATACTGGAGTTCCAGCAAGTATAATAGTCCAGTATATTATACTGGAGTTTGGAGCACCAGTGCTCCAGTCTCCAGTATATTATACTGGAACCAGCAAAGTATACCGGTCCAGCATAATATGCTGGAGTTCATACACAAGTGCACCGAACTCCAGTATATTATGCTGGACCGGTCTCTATTGCAGCAAAACGGTGGCTATTTTTCATTGACTTGGTAAACGCTGGCTATTTTTGATTGACCAGTTCGAAAACTGGTGAAATTTTGGCAGCCTTTTGTTGCCTAATTACTAATACCTTAGCAATTGGTCCAAGACACCAAGTGGAGTTGGACAAATGATTCAGTATTTTTTTAATTTTAACATTGTAAATAGCTATGAAGTCTATTTATAAACTTGTTTTTAGTTTTATGATTCTATCTTATTTTACATATAAGAGACCTAAAAAAGGATACGTTCTTAATTCCAATTTTAAATGGCCATGAAGGCCCATTTCCTCTACACAAGTGATGCTATCCAAAACCAAAAGCAAAGCCATCAAAGAAGAGTAATTCCTTTTCAATCTTTCCTATCACATTACATGGTATATAAGGGAAGGAGAAGGAAACTAATGACAGTAGTAAGAATTATTTATCTTCATTTACCTTTACTTCATCACCTTGTTCTATTTTTTATTTTCAACTCTTCACCTTCTACTAATTAGGACAAAGAACTTCAGATGAAGCGTGCAAGTAAATTCCTCCACGTTACGACACGTGTCGTTGCTTACAAAATCACGTTCCGACGTATGGCAAACTGAACAAGATTCATTCTAAGCCTACTACAGATTCTTAAAAAAAACAAATGGTTCTCAGCTTCCCATCTCATCATTTTCCTTAAATTTATTTTTATTCAAAAAATTTCCCTCCTCATAAACTTAAATATATTCTTCAATTACACGCAAAAATATCCAACATTTTCCATTATTTCTGCTTTCTTCTTCATTATTTGTTTATCTTTGATCCATTATTGGCTTAGTTCTTGATTCTTTAGAAGCTGTAAAAAATGGCTCAATTATTGGCACCTGTTTGCACAGATTCCCTCAAATTGCAAAACCCACTGCAGTATTTTTCTTCAAGAAGCAAATGGCCAATTTTGGCTAATAATTTTAATAATCCGAATTGGAGCTCAATTGGTCATTCTGGAAAGAAGAGAGGATTAGGGAGGATTAAAGTTGCTTATCAAGATTCTGCAGCATCTGAGGAAATTGCTGATGATTATTATGCTGTTTTGGGTTTGGTAATTTACAGCTTATTTTCCAACTTTCACTATGTATAGCATTTCTTTCCAATCAGTAAGTTCTTAATAAGAAAAAAAAATATTTTTTTGTATAAGTCCAGTCATTAACTTCTAAAAAAATAAAATTTCACGCTTTTTTTTAGCTGCCTTTTATCTGGATATGCTAATTGAAGCTTTTTTCTTTTTTTTTTTTTTTGCTTTTCATTTTATAATTTCTGTGATTACTTTCAACAAATTAACCTCAAATAATGGGTAAAATTTAACCGCTACTTCAGATGCTCCATTAATTCTCTATATTAACAAAAGGGATGTTAATTATCAGTATTCTGATGCAGGATATGGCAAATGCACATATCTAGTATAATTTTGCCTGTTATGTTTATAGTTCTCTTGCCTGTTTCCTTTATGGAAAATCCGGTACTATGCATTTCTGTAATTAGTTAATACTAGTGAGGCAAGACCATATTTCAATGCAAACAGTAAATTGGAGGCTAAACTATTAGCTACCTTTTTAACTTTTCATGGTCATTATGTTGCCAGCTTCCTGATGCTACACCCGCGCAAATAAAGAAGGCATATTATAATTGCATGAAAGCTTGTCATCCAGATTTGAGTGGTGATGATCCCGAGACCACGAATTTTTGCATGTTTATCAATGAAGTCTATGAGGTGGGGGTTTGACTATTTGACATTATTGCATGTATTTTCTCTTGTGCTTCAATTGCTAATCATTATAGTACTCTAGATTCTTAGTGATCCTGTGCAAAGGAGAGTTTACGATGAGATCCATGGGTACACTGCTACAGCAATCAACCCTTTCCTTAGTGATTCATCGCCGAAAGATCATGTATTCGTTGACGAGTTTAGCTGCATAGGTATTATGTCTCACATTTTATTTACTTATTTTTTTTATTTACTTTCATCTTCCTTAAGGTTCAGTTCCATTTTTCCTGATACTGAATTCTAAAAAGTCATGTTTGTACTAATGAACAAATCTGGTTCTCGGTCATCTGATATGTTAGCTACCTCCAATGGATTTGCAAATCATGCTCTTTTACAAGGCTAGAAAAGCGAGAATGTTTCACGTCTCAATGAGTCTGGAATGCTGAAATAGAAAAAACTTTATAGATTTTGTATAGATTTAGTGCAAAGCGTTATATGATCAGTTCTGATTTGTTTCTAAATTTGTTGAACTATGCTAAGGAAGTTTTGTCAATTCATTAAAATACAAAAAGGAATTTTGCAGCACCTTCTTGAAAAAGTATGATTTAGAACACATCTCTCTCCTTCACAGGCTGCAAAAATTGTGCCAATGTTTGCCCGAAAGTTTTTGGCATTGAGGAAGACTATGGAAGAGCTAGAGTTTACGATCAATCTGGAAACGCTGATTTAATTCAACAAGCTATAGATAGCTGGTAGGTTCTTGCTTTATGGATATAGCTGCTTGTTTTGAACTTCTATATCCATTCTGCTAAAGGCCTAATGTAATTTTGTACTGTCAAGTTTCAAGTAAGAATAGACATAGTTATTGTTTCCTTTCTGGTCTCTCAATGGGGTATGATCCTGATGCAAAGCAAGTTAAGTTGCAAAAAATGATACTGCAGATTCGCAATTTAAAGTGTAACTCTGGAGTTTATACATGTGATGCATCTGTATGCCATCTTGTTTCGTCCGTATGCCGCTATGAGATGTTTCAACAGTCATATTCTTCTTCTATGGAATGGTTATTACACATCCTAAGTTTTAGGTATACATAACTTGAGACTTTAGTTAATCCATTTTGACGACAGTGACTATACTATCTATTTCCCCTCCCATAAGTAGTTACAAGATCAGCATATGAGCTTGTACTTTAGCAGTTTAAGCTATTGAGAAATGAAAAGGAAGAGTGTCTGTTTGGAAGATAGACTAATGTGAATAAGTTTGCTTCAAAATTCTGGACATATCTGCACTGATAGTCTTAACAAAGATTCTTATGCTACATTAGGCTACTTTTTCAAAAGGAAAGGGAAGGAAACTTGATTTATGTACCTATGTCAGATGACTTTGGAGTTCATCCATTGGAAAAAGATTGATGCATACCAAATTGAACTTGTTCAAGGGCTGTAAAATCAACAATGTTGTCGCTTCCTGAATATGGAAGATCTAACTAATCCCTCTCTAAAGCATAGGAGTAGCTCGTTCTGTTCTCTTGGAAGTTACTGTTTCATTTGCCAATACTTTTTGACTGTTTTATGATCCTTAAGTTTTGTACTTCTGCTTTATCCATCTAACGAATTTGTAGGAGTGAATGATATTGCTAGTCAAATTACTAGTTATTTCTCTTTGCAGCCCAGTTGATTGTATCCATTGGACTTCTGCTGCA
Organism: Nicotiana attenuata; assembly: GCF_001879085.1. Classification (NCBI taxonomy): domain Eukaryota; kingdom Viridiplantae; phylum Streptophyta; class Magnoliopsida; order Solanales; family Solanaceae; genus Nicotiana; species Nicotiana attenuata. The sequence continues at coordinate 28,126 of NW_017671049.1, forward strand.
CAACTATCTTTGCTTGAGGATGAAATGCGAAGAGTAGAAAGAGTAAATGTGAGCTAGTTTCTCACTTAATTTGGAAATTTCATCTCCAAAGCACATTAGTTTATATTCCTTTATGATTCAGCTGCACTAAAATGCTTGATAACTTCATAAGTTGTTGCCCTGATGAATTCTACTCGGAGGGTGTGTAATTTAGATGACAATAACCTAAAATGATGATTTTTGTTGACTGAACTTGCCTAGTCACCAAAATTTTTAAAGGTGAAGTAATCAAATACTGCTTTAATCATGTCATTTAACTCTAGGCAACAATGAAAGTTGTAGTAATCAAAATACCTTGGATTCTCCTTGAAAGCTAGTATAGTGGCTTTCACTAATCAGGCAACCCGAGAACTAGAATATCATGGGCAGACTACTCTTATTTGCTGAATTAGCTAAGTTTGTGGCCTAACAAATGGATATGAGTTTACGTTTCTAGCAGATATAACACTCTCTCTTGGCTTGGGATCCTTTTGAATTGCTTGAAGCTGAAAGGTGATGTTGAAGGTGAATGTTTTAGCAGGTCTGTAGGTTTTGATAAGATATAAAAGTATTATGTGGATGTAATCGTCGATTATTCAGATATAAAAGGACTATATGGAAGTAACAGAAGGCTACTCAGACTAGTCGCAGACGAATGCTTTTGATGTATTGCACTCGTTTATAGATAAAATTAAATATGCCACTTCCTTTCTCTCATGTTTGGAGATGGTATTCTATGATACATCTAGATTACTGATTATCCAAATATTTGCTTAAGTTTCTGCATTAGATTTTAATGACTTTATCAGCTAAATAAATATGATTCTGGAGTTCTCAAATTCCTTGATCTTGTTTGATCTTCCTTTTAGCTTGGTATTGAGTGTAACATGCGTATTTTATGTGTCAATAGGTTGCCTTCATGCTTTCAGGAATGGGCGGTGGATCAGTGGATGTTTTCAGAATGGTATTCCATAATTCTATTTTATGTCTCTTTTGTCGGTTCATTTTGTGGGGTTACACTGGGTTTGTTGTTGTTGTTGTTGTTAACAATATCATGAAATTTTTGGCCTTTAAAACGTCCATAGTCTAATTGCAGCTTTACAACGTTCCATGTTTTTGTATAATGGCTTTGAATGAATTTATCTTCTATTTTAGTATCTTTTTCGGGATTCACATCGAAGAACCTTGGGAAGAGTTGCAGTTGGAACTTATTCTATGCTTGAAATATTTAATGCTTCAGTTGCAATTATACTGGAAGAAAGGAGATTAATGCTCTTAGATGTTTGATAATCTAAGCTACAGATATATTATGAGTTTAGCAAGAACGAACTAGGTTGTAATCAAATCGAATTACTCGAGATCGAAATAAGATATCTACATGTGAGAAGTGCTTGATTAGGTGTTTAATCTTTGCTAAATATATATCCCAAAGATTTTGTCTGAGCAAATATTTGTTCGTTCTCATATAGTTTAGATGGAAATTAGTTCGTCAAGAGAGTTATCATCCATGAACATATATTCTCATACCAGACTCAATTTGAAGAATTCTATTATCAGAAATTATCATTGATCGATCAGTTTCAAGAAATCATTTTTTCAGGCATTTGGGGTTTAGAGGAAGTTAGTCATTATTTAAGTCTACTGAATAGGATGTTGTGCAATACATCCACAATTTTCTTTTTCTTTTTAAGTTTCCCCTTGTGAAAATTGGAAATGTTATTTTCACATGATGTCTATAACTGTTCTGTTCTTCAATTTATGGAAACCACCATTAGTTCTGTTTTCTTGTTTGGACTTGTTGGAAATGAAGGAGATTCTTAGCAGTGAAACTATGGTTTGTAAACACTCTAGAGATCAGTTTTACAGTCGGCTGGATTATCAAGTTGTTTTTAGGAACCTGTTCTGATTATGAATCTCTGTGCAGTTTAAGTTCACCTAATTATTTACTCTTCTCCAATTCTCTTCACACATTTATATCATGTCAAAACACTTTATGATGCAGGCAAGCATTCGGTGGGAAAAACGACAATCTAAAGTCCTGGTAAGAGCTCCTGGCCTAAGTTTAAAGTATATGTCTAACTACCTTGTAATATGCATATTTAAGTTTGTTTGTTTAGCTTATGTTCAAATATCTCGAATTGCTTTTTAACCTATATTTCAGACAGTGGTATGTATCGTGTTGCAAATGGTTTACTTTTATGCATATTCCAGACTTTTTTTGGTTGTTCATGCATTAGGAAGTATTAATTTTAGTAAACGTAGGCATGATGCTGCAATTTCCTCTATTGTTTTGTCCATCTTTCTCTCCTTTTGAGCAGTGCAATTTCCGTGGCTATATGTATTGCTTTGAATTTTATTAGTTAATGGGAGAGTTATCTTAGTGATATATTGCTATCAAGATTGGTAAAGGTGGGCTTGTCAGTCTGTTTAATGGTGGGGCATGTAAAGTTGTTTCTACATGAGATTTCATACTCGGTTTTGTGCTCCTCTTGATACGTGTAGCATCGTGATTAGACGGAAAACTGGTATAACATGTAAGCTATTGCAGGAACAAGCTAAAATCAGAATGATGAAGAAGAAAGATTCTGAGAAACCTGAATCATACTGGGACAATCTATGGGGCAATGCTAAAGACTATGCAAATACAGGTACGGAAAACAAACCTATAGGAATTTGCTAATGTACATTATCTCCAAATAACCTAATTTGATTTGGTTGCTGCAGAGGAAGAAGTGGAAGAAAGAACAAAACGAGCTGCAGTAGCTGCTCGAAGATGGAGAGAGTACTCAAGGAGAGGCGCTGATAAACCTCCTACCTTTAAACTTCCGGAGGCCATCTCCAATGACAATTGACGTACTACGTCCTAACCGACTTTCTAGCATATGGTACATGCATCTCACCTTTGTAATATATGGTTGTATATGATTGATGCATTTAGATATAGTCTATTCTTGATAGTCGCGGCTCAATGTAATTATATACCCAAAATTAAGCTCTGTATGTCTATCTGTATGTAATAGTTAATCATAATTTAACAATAGTTATCCATTGTCTTATTACCGTGTTGTTGCTATTGTTTCTCTATTGCTTCATTTTTACTGTTCTTGAGCCGAGGGTCTTTCGGAAACAGTGAGTCTACCTTCATAAGGTAGGGGTAAGGTATGCATACACACTACCCTCCCCAGACCCCACTTGTGGGATTTCATTGGGTTTGTTGTTGTTGTTGTTGTTGTTGTATAAGGAGAAAATAGAGAAAACAATTATCCAACCTGTGTAGTCGATGCATGTTATTCGTGATTAATGGTTCTATTCTATCTGATTACCTTAGAGTGCAATCAATAAAATCTTTCATTTTAGCACCAGAAGTGGAAATATCCCTCTTCTGTGACAGTACATACCTGCTGCCTCTGTACAACAACAACAAGCCCATAGTAATCCCACAAGTGGGGTCTAGGGAGGGTAGTGCTGCGCCTCCGTGACTTGATAAATTGAATAGTATTTTACACAAGGCAACCTGTTTGTGTCATGAACTGCTCCTTTTGCAGTCTGGACTCTGGAGTAAGCTAATAATGGCTTGCACTGATCCTCTTGTTTTGACATAGCACTGAATGCAAAATTCCTTAGCGCACCCCCCCAATCCCCCCGCCCAACAAAAAAAATTAATAATAATAAAACCCGGGGGACCTTGTCCAATTGACAAGTTTATATTAATATGTGGTTGGAATTTTTAAATGATAATACTTTGTGTGCTATATCTTATCCATCATACAAATACAGAATGGAAGAGCCAGAATATCCTTTAATATTCTCAGTTGAAAAGGGGAAGCATGACTCGAACTTGAGTTGTTTTATAAAGAGCAGTTTTTTAAATCTAACTACTATTTTGTATGTTGACTTTGGTAAGTATATTAAACAAAACAAAATACTCCATAAGTTTAGCATGACTATTATTTTAACAAAAGGTTGTTAAAGCATATCGTTTACCTACTACCCCCCTTTCTGGGGCCTTTTCTTTTGTTCTCTCCTCTAGTTGACCATGTTTTAAAATTAAACACATTTAGCCTGTAGATGAAACTGTGTAAGTATTATCATGATATACTGCTTCAAACAAATGCACAGTTCCGCCTATCAAACAAGGACAAGAAAAAAGAAAAATAAAAATTTGCAAGATAAGATGTTGAGAACTTTATTAAAGTGTGAGATTATCTTGAGTACTTGGACTTGTTGGAGAGTGATGTTGATGTCACAATTTGTTATGCAAAATTGGAAACAATTTATCTACATTTAAGATAAGATCTGTGTACACATTACTCCTAATTTGTTATGTCAAACTGGTTGTCGCAGTCATAGTTGACTATTATGTGTCCTTGGTTGATGTTTTAATATTGAGAATTGTAGTAATATTTGTCATCATAATTCTTATCTTTTTCTTGGTGGTATCACTTGTAACTTGTTGGTATATCACTTTCACTTTCACATTATTGGGATTGGTGGATAGGAAGGGAGGGTGAAGCTTATACTTGAAATTTCATGTCAACTGAAATAGAAGCTTTTGGTACATTGTCAAATAACGCGATGCTTAAATGGAGAAGTAATGATTCGTATAGTCAGTTCCAACTAATTGATTGTAGTTTGCTGAATTGTCAAATAATAATGAAGCTCGTGTATTTTGACATCTTTGAGCTTACAACAAACTTGAAAATTTTCATAACAAATTATGCAACTGTCTGTAAACCCTTTTAGCTGTTTAACTTTTATCCTTTTCTTTTGAGTCTTGAATTTCATTTCTCCATTACATCTGCTGAAAATAAATCGTGGCCAGTCTGTAAATATTCCTTGTCAAACCAGAAAGTATCAAAGAGCTTCAGATTTTTTTGCCTTCTAAATAGCTGCCATATATGCGCATTTGGAAAAGAGACCTTTGTTCCTACCGGAAATCTTGTAAAGTTTGTCGTATCTACGTGTACACGCACATCCACGTACATTAATATCACTAAGCATATATTATTCGAATCTCATTAGGGGTTGTTTAGTACACGTTGGTCTAGAAGAATAAAATAATTTATGAGTTTTAATTCAGTAAAATATTTTACACACTTAGGTCTTCCGTACGGTTGTATTGGTCTAAATTTGGCGATTAGGTAGTAAGGGATAAGTGAGATCAAGGACGGGGTCAACCGCGGTGTAGTAACTAAAGGTTGCTCTCGAGAGGGCTGATGCCAAAGACGTGCAGCTAAGATGAAGAAATAACAGTAGCATAGGTTCAGATATGGATACAAGGAATATTCCTTTGGATATTTCTTAATTTGTACTTCTTAGGGTTTTTGGGATATATCCCCTATAAATCGGAGGAGATAGAAAACAAAAAGGGTATCTTCACTTTATGAGAAAAACACATTGTAAAAGGTTGACCTGAGAGAATACACCACAGTTGTCTTGTTCATTGATTATTCAAGCACACGTTTTTGCTTCTTTACTCACAAGATCCAAAGATTCTTCAACCCTCTTTGTTACTCTTTTCTCCACACTACTGTCAGGGAAAAGAGTCATCCAAGTCTTACAATAATTGGGTGATAGATTCCTTTTTGTTATATTCATTGTCATTATCTACATTTAATGCACATTTATGTTACTGCATTCATGAACATTTAATCAGCACAAACACACTGATTAACGTCGTTTATCTTACCGCTTCGCATAATACTTGGTCTAGATCTTATTATTTTTAACTAAGATTTACCCTTTATCTCATCATTAATTGATTTAACTGAAAGGTTCATCACTTTTTTGGTCAAACAATTTATCGCCGTCTGTGGAGACTTTTTAGTTAAAATTTTAGTTTCTTCTAGATAAAAAAAAAAGGGACAACCATCTTTTCCTTGTTTGCACAAACTAACAATGACAGGAAAAGGAGATGAAAGGCAGAAAGCAATAATGGGTGTCACTACCAACATCTTAGACACCATCAACGAGGATGACAGAGGAGGCGATGAGAATGTGACACCAACTGCCACACCCAGGCGGGTTGATTCACCTCCTCCTCACGCAAATGTAATCGCCTCACGCGAAAGGGGAGCTTCCACATCCACGACTGAGGAGGCACCACCAGCAGTGAAGAAGTTATTGGAGGAGTGGCTGACAAGTACCCTCAATGACATACTCGACAAATCCGTTCAAAGGGCGAACCGAAATGCCGCGCCAGCAGATATCATAACGACCACCAGCGAGCAACCAGCTCCCCTAACAGGTAACACTCACACCATTGTTGATGCAGGCAATGATGCGCTGACAGCCATTTTAAAGAAAATGAAAGAAATGGAAAACGAAAATAAGGCACTCCGCGACCAGATGAGAGAACATCAAGAAAGGGTCGATAAGATACCGGGCGCCCCGAAACTGCTACCAAAGCGGGATGTCCGTCGAGAATGAGCTTACCTAATGTATCGGAGGGGATGGCGGTAGCAGCCTTCCAAAACGGGTTGAACAGGAATGGGTCGAGGGCGACCAGGAAATTGTTAAGCAGGCTCATGAAATACCCTCCCACCACCTGGGAGGAAATCCACAACGCTTACTGCGTCGAGGTGAGAGCAGATGATGACGATCTTAACGGTCCAACCCAGCGTTTAACATCAATCCAAACAGAGCCGAAGAAAGACCGTCGTAATGACAGTCGAAGAGATCTATCAGGCCCACGCCTCAATCGAGACAGGCATCAACCCTATGTCAGAACAACCATTCCACCACCTCCTCGACATGCGGAAGGGACGTCCAGACCCCACACAGGGACTCAGCGAAACGAAAGAGGTATGCCTCCACTCTTGTCCGCTCACAATTTTTGTGTTTCTCCTTCAAAAGTAGTGTACGCACTAGAGAAGCTTGGCACAAAGGTGAAGTGGCCGCAAAAGATGAAGTCCGACCCAAGTACCCGAAAGTCGAACGTCTTTTGTGAATTTCACCAGGAGCGGTGTCACAAAACCGAAGATTGCATAGCCCTACGGCAAGAAGTAGTAAACATGCTAACCAAGGACACCTGAAGGAGCTGATGAGTGATCGAGGACAAGCCAACTTTAGCCGTGGACGAGAATAACACCAAGGCCCTCCAAAGCCGCCCTCTCCTACCCGCACCATTCAAATGATCATCAGCGGGGGCGACGAAATAGAAATCAACCACATAAAGTTTACCACCACGCACAAGCTAAAGCAGTCAATCACCCACGAGCGGTATGCTTCTCCAGGCCGAGCGTTGAAGGGACTGGATACATGAAAACTTCTCCAATATATGTATGAAACGAAGGACATATGTAATATTCTCCAATGAATAAAATAAAGCAGCATTTTTACTATCCACCAAGATATTCTCCAATAAATGAAATAAAACGAAGGACATATGTAATATTCTCCAATGAATTAAATAAAGCAGCATTCTTACTCTCCACCGAGATATTCTCCAATAAATGAAATAAAGCAGCATTTTTGCTCTCCACCAAGATATTCTCCAATAAATGAAATAAAGCAGCATTTTTGCTCTCCACCAAGATATTCTCCAATAGATGAAATAAAGCAGCATTTTTACTCTCCACCAAGTCATTTCGCATCTCACATTCGACCTCGCTCAAATCATTTACATTCGACCTCGCTCGAATTGTTTCACATTCGACCTCGCTCGAATTAACACATTCAAGCTCGCTCGAATCATTTTACATTCGACCTCGGTCGAATTGTTTCACATTCGACCTCGCTCGAATTAACACATTTGACCTTGCTCAAATTGTTTTACATTCGACCTCGCTCGAATCGTTTAACATTAGACCTTGCTCGAATCATTTTACGTTCGACCTCGCTCGAATCGTTTAACATTCAGCCTTGCTCGAATTATTTTACATTCGACCTCGCTCGAATTACTTTGCATGCGACTCCGCTCGAAGTCTCCAATGTCTGACCGCGTCGAACATTAATCTTATCAAAAAATCAGGGACTTTCCCACATAAAAGAAAAGAGAGAGAGAGCGGAAATCAAGAAACACGTAGCAAAAAAGGGGAAGGGGCTGTTCCATTACAACTGTCAAGTTACAATACTTTTTACAAAGGGCCCAAAGACGCCCTCACAAAAATAGCAAAACAAAACAAAAACTAAGTATGACGGCTTTACACTGCGTCATCCCTATCGGCATACTCATCATTATACCAAGAATCGAAGGCATGCCTATCTGCATCATCGTCAACTTCGTCCCTACTAGGTGTATCAGGGGCATAACCGCAATCTTCACGGGCCGCACGTGCCTTAGCCCGGACGCTCTCAAGTTCCGCTTCGTAAATCTTCCCGTCGGCTTTCAAAGACCTATATACGTCAAGCTGAGCCTCGGCGTGAACCCATATCTCATGCAACTCCCGCGGCACGCTGGGATCGGCAGAAGTATGAGACGTAGACGGATGTGACTGCCGTCGGAACTCCTCAGCTTTCAAGGTAACGACCTGCTCATTCAATCCGGATAACTCTGCCTCCAAATTCTGGATTCGTTCCTCTAACCTCGCCACCATAAGCGTCGATGTCTCTGCCTCGCTCTCCCGCTCGGACCTGCAAATGCAGAGAGCGCTTCCAAGGTCGCCGCTTCAACCGTGGTGGCCATTCTGTGTTTCTCGGTACGAGCCAACTCTTCGACCTTGGCGCTCAACTCACCCCGCAGATCAAAAACATTCGCCTCCCTCTGCCCAAGTTCAGCAGTTAAAAATGCCACCCGCGCTTGAAGATCAGCATTCTCAGCCATCTCCCCTTTACTCACCTCGAGCTCGTCATCCTTGGCCTTTAAAGCTGCCTCGAGCTCACTGCATCGACCGATGGCTCTCATCAGCTCATCATCCCTCTCCTTTAGCTCTTCATCTTTCTTCGCCAACTCCTCGTCCTTCTATTTGAGCCCGTCGCGAAACAACTGAAATTCGCTATCCTAGGTAAAAACATCGGCCAGGCATTCGGTGCTTAGTACGGTACTCCTTGTACTTGGAAGTCACCTTTTTGAAGAGGGTCGTCATCCGCTCTTCCCTCCGTTCACGCTCAATCCCCATGATAAGAGTCTGACATGCAAAAGAAAAGAGTCAGTATAAACAGATTACACATACAAAACAAATCCTAACATTAAAAAGCACTTACTCGCAGCCATGCCAGATATACTCAGCGATAACTCAGTAGCACTCATCGCCAGCAGCGCCGTGTTCTCAGAAGCCGCATATAATTGGGCAAAGGACGACACCGCCCGTTCCGAGTTGGCCAAAAGGTCGTAATCCACGGGGATGATTATGTGCCGGTTGGGACCCTCCGTCCTTACCTCCACGCGAGTTTTCCTCTCCAAGAAGACTCGTATCTCTTCAGGGTCGATGTCCAAACCAGAACCATCATCCCCCGCAGGTACCGTCCCATCTCCTCCGGCTGCCGACGATGCTCCACCTTCCGCGGTCCTTACAAGTTCCCCGCCTTTATGCACCTCCTCGGCCCTAGAGGACCTATTTTTCCTAACAGCACCATAAAAACGGCCCCTACGTCTGGTGCAAATGCAGGCGCCGCTTTCGGAGCAATGAGTTTCTTCGGTTTAATACCAGTAACGACGGCCTTCCCAAGCTCCACCCTTCGCCTCTTTCTCGATGGCGACTCCTCTCCGTTGGACGACTCATCTACAAGATGGTAGACACGCCAGGAAGAGATCTCATCCTGCACAACAACATTTTGAGGGGCGGAAAGCTTGGGTATGACCCCTGCGAATGGACTCGGCCAAAGCAAATTGCATCCCTGCCGATGCGATAGCCTGGCGAAATGCCGGCACTGGAGCTTTCTTCTTGGAAACCCGCTGACCCAGACATCAAAAGGAGGTCGTATCAACGAGCAATGGTAAACGACAGAGAGCTAAAGCAAAAGTAACACTTACCAGACGGGACCTTCGGTCCGAAGCGCTTGTAAATACCGCCCAATCACGAATCCCCGCTATGTAAGGCAGCACGTGAGCCATCCAATCTTCAATGTCGAGGACAGGGGAGGGTGCACGTCTTTCAGCTGAAGAACAAAGAGACCGCAAATGAGCTGAAAACAAAGGGGCGAAAAAAGACAACGAGCGTATGACAAACACTTAGATTATGGTTTCACGGCTCAGGAAACCCAGTCGGGTCCCCACCAAGTGCTTGGTCTTGATAAAAAAGTACTTATGCCAGAACTTCCGATTCGTCCTGTCGTCCATTCGGCCTATCAGCCCTCTGGTCCCGCGATGCCGCAGGTGTATCATAGTACCTTTATAAAACTTGGTGAAAATAAATGCAGCAAGTGACGAACATCAACCTCACAACCAGCCAATTCTGCGTACTTCGTCAGCATCAGAAAAGCTTTATACAAATAAGGAGAGAGTTGTGCCGGGCAGACGTTGTAAAATCGGCAAAATTCCTACGCTAGCGAAAGAAGGGGAAGAGCGTAACCGATCAAGAACGGGTAGACATAGAAGGCACAATACCCAGGTCGATGGACCTCTACGATGTCGCCTCCAGCCGGAATTATCTCGACGTGGCGGGGGGATGAGATATTTGGATCGAAGCTCAGCTATATGAGACAGACCAGTTTCGGAGATCACCTGAGCGGGAGCAGGAGCAGGCTCCTTGGGAAAATCATTTCTATACAAAAGATTTCTGGGAACTATCTCCTCCGCGGCGGAAATCTCTCATCTTCTTCAGCCATAAAATCCTCACCACCGGGAGGAGGAGCCACCGATAACGGAGTAGCATCGGAAACTTCATCATGAATGCGAAGAGTTTGTGACATGTTTCAACAACGGAATGTGTTCTACCTAACTCAAATAAGAAGATAACAATTAGGTAAGGAGGAGAGGAATGGAACCAGTAAAACGAAATCAAGAGCATAAACTGGCAACGAAGATCAAAGAAGAATAGTGCTCATGCAAGATGAAGGATGGTGAAAACTTCTGAAAAATGAAACCCCCATCTATTTATAGGGCTGGGTGGCGCGAGAATCAAAGCAAAGGATTGTCAATGGCACCAAAACCAAAGCGGCAGGCACACAGACGCTGTCTTGGGAAGATGAGCAATGATGACGCGCGTGGCCATGACGTCACCCCCTAGTAGCAACACCAATCACGACTTCAATGGTTGCGCCCGTTCTTTCCACCTCGACCGACCCGACTTATTCAACACAACCAAATTTTTCCGAAACGGAGGCGAATCAGGTCCGCTTATCAAGGGCGTGCAGGACCACGACCTCAACAAGCGGAGGGATTAACTGTATTGGTCTAAATTTGGCGACTAGGAAGTAAGGGATAAGTGAGATCAAGGACGGGGTCAAACGCGGTGTAGTAACTAAAGGCTGCTCTCGAGAGGGCTGATGCCAAAGACGGGCAGCTGAGATGAAGAAATAACAGTAGCATAGGTTCAGATATGGATACAAGGAATATTCCTTTGGATATTCCTTAATTTGTACTTTTTAGGGTTTTTGGGAAATATCCCCTATAAATAGGAGAAGTTGAGAACAAAAAGGGGAATCTTCACTTTATGAGAAAAAACACATTGTAAAAGGTTGACCTGAGAGAATACACTACAGTTGTCTTGTTCATTGATTATTCAAGCACACGTTTTTGCTTCTTTACTCACAAGATCCAAAGATTCCTCAACCCTCTTTGTTACTCTTTTCTCCACACCGCTGTCAGGGAAAAGAGTCATCCAAGTCTTACAATAATTGGTGATAGATTCCTTTTTGTTATATTCATTGTCATTATCTACATTTAATGCACATTTATGTTATTGCATTCATGAACATTTAATAAGTAGAAACACACTGATTAACGTCGTTTATCTTACCGGCTTCGCATAATATTTGGTCTAGATCTTATTATTCTTAACTATGATTCACCCTTCATCTCATCATTAATTGATTTAATTGAAATGTTCAACACTTTTTTGGTCAAACAAAGGTAATTTTGTATAATGAACATTAATAGGTATTCTGGAAAAAAGATGATAAATAACCTGATATAACAAACTAGTAAAAAAATCTTTAAACATATATAACTTATAATGTATCTAATTTCTATCTGATTTTATTGACCCTTTTACGTACTAAGCACCATTATACTATTACATTCAAAATAACAACACAATACAGTGGTAACAACCATCCAAAGAAGCTGTTAGTTACTCCAATCATTGTTCTGTTAGGTGGAAAGTCAAGTCAATTAGGAGCTATTTGACTGATTCACGTTGAAAGTTCAGTTAATTCGGTTTAGTTTTATTCACAAAAAGGGGCGGAGCTAGAGCTTGAATAACGGATTCGGCCGAACCCAGTAACTTTAGTCCAAATCATATATTTGTCTTAAGAAATTTATTGAATATGTGCAAATTCTTACTTTAGAACCCAGTGATATAAAAAGGTTAGAATCCCAAACCCAGTAACTTCAAATTCTGGCTCCGCCTCTGTTCACAAATGTCGTTGTTATTTAAGCCGCCTCAGTTTTTCTTCCAAGGTGTTTGTTAAGTACAAGGTATTACATGGACAAGCAAGTGTCATTCCTTATTGATTGATATGTGATAATTAGACTAATACAAGAAGCTAATTGGAGTTAATAATAATATTAAAGCAGAGATCAATGTATACAGCGGATTGGTCATATAAGGAGCTGAGGCTAGATATTTGGATTTATATTATTGTGCATATATCATAGTTGGTCTGATTTACGGAGTTTAGGGAACATGAATTTTCCGAGCAAATACAGCCCTCTTATATATTCAACTCTTTATTTTTCTATCACAAAACAAATAGAGTACTAAATTTAGTATTAATTCGTCCACAATTACTTACTATATACTTAATAAACACGTTAAATTACAGTGTTTTTAAGGTTTGTGTTCAATTAAATGGAGGAAATAGACTAGGAATATAGGGAGGATATATATTCCAAGATAAATATCATTTAGATCTATCTAGAAAGTTGTTGGGTACTTTGATATGAATATAGATAAACATACAAAGTATACACGTAGAAAAGTCAGTATTGGTTGGTTTACACAATGTTTTGTTGCCCTCTCGTGGATGGCACTCGTTCAAAAATTGAATGGACCAATTCAATTTCTTTGAACTATTCTCGCATTTGATGATTTAGGAAAAAGCAAAATAATAAGAAGAAAAAGAGAACAGGAGGTGCGGATGTAGATGTTGGAATGGCTTATACATCAACAGGCAGCCAATGAGTATTGTGATTCCTAGATGTTCTTATTAAAAGTTGAGTGAAAAATCAAAGAAAATCACTATTCATTTTTTAGCGGATGTAAACAATACTTGATGACTTCTTTTATGATTTTACACTTTGATAAACAAAAATAGCGTAGAAATAACACTAGAAAGGATTGCTATTAGGAATTAGCCAATATGTCCTAAATTTCAATTTTCCATTTCATTTCGAGACACAAATATACTGAATTGTCCTGAAATTAGTTTTTTTTCTCTAATTTTTAGGACAAAAAATGTACTGGCTTATCCCTAAATAACCGCCCTAAGAATGATTGTTTGTGCCTTTTCTCCAAAATTACTCGATGTCTAACTGGCATTATGGAATAGTTAAAGTATATCAAAACTAATAATTCAGAACCATTTTTTAAAGATAATTTCCAAGGTTGGGTGGTAATGAAATCTAAAGATATTACTTTTAGATACAAAAATTTCTAAGATGGCAATCAAATTGTAAATGATTCAGTTGAAGAATTTAGCCATACAAATATATTACAGTTAGAACAAAAAAAAAAAGCAACTCTACTTGCAATTTCCCCTCCTACCACTTTCATCTTTTTGAAGGGAATTTTTTTTGGTTTCTCACCCGGTATCTGGTACACACATTGGAGTCCGATTATATTCGGATTCACGTCGCGTAGGGCCCCATTCGGGGAAGCGCTCCCTGCCAAAAATTTTTCCATACCCAAGGCTCTGTACCTGAAACTTCTAGTCAATGGAAGAACAATCCCATCCACTACACCACATCCTTTGGTGGTCCGAGAAGGGAAAATTGCTATAACTATCTGACAGTAGAAGCAACAGTATGAGCCCAAAACCTAAGCTGATCTTTAATTTCCATTTCATTTCCAAAAACAGGATTAATCTTCCAACTTTTGAGTAGATTTTTTTTCTTTTTTTCCCAAACACCCCATGCTTCAGAAAGATGGGGCCTTGAAACTGCAGCTTCTAATTCCTCAAATCTGATATTCTCTTCATTTTCCCTTCCCAATCTCCTCAATCCAGGTAGTATTGACACCAAACTTGATTCTTTATCTTTATCTGAAAACTCAAAACCAAGATCCATAAACCCTTTTAACTCCTCAAACTCTAACTCTGACAAACTTTTACTATTCTTTTTTCTCCTTCTATAACTCTCTTTACATTTAACACCTGGCTTAGAAGAACATTGAAACTCATTATATTCTTTACCAGAAAGAATTGGCTCAAGTTTAGGCTCAACAAGAACAGATTTTGGTGAGTTTTCTGAATGAAAACTACTATCTTTAGAGCTCAAGCATTGGTCACTTTGAGATCTGACCATAAAAGTTGGAACTTTTGAAAGTTTTGGCTGTTCAAGAATTTGTTCATTGGATTCAAGATTTGGGTTACTTTTGGTTTTGGAGGTTGTTGCTGAAAAGGGTTGTTTGGGTTTGAGTATTTCAGATTCAAACCAGTAAGAATTGAAGAGGTTAAGCAATTCTTCAACGTCCATTAATGTCGGCAAAAAAAAAAAAAAAAAAAAAAAAAAAGAGGTTTAGAGATAGGTTTTAGAAATGTAGGGAGATACTGAACTGGTAAATTAGTAGTGTGGAACAATATATAGGCCTTATTCAAACTTTAGCAATTATGTTTACTTTATTAAAGTAACACACGTTTATATTTCAAACTGTTCTTTTCAAAAGCTCCTCTCACCAAAATAAAATAAAGGCATTAGGGAAAAAAGAAAAAAGGAAAACTCTTTTTCTTTTATATTTTTATTCATTATTTTCAAATTCTTTAGAGGGAAAGAGGACTGAGGCGTCGGAGGAGCGGAGGAGTTCCGCTCTCAAAATATTTTTCATCACTAATGGGTTGTTTGGTACGACGGATAAGCAAAACTAATCTAGGCATAAAAATTTAGTACTATCATTTTATCCTTTATTTGGTTATTAATCTTAGAATTTTAGGATTAAAAATAATATCGGGATAACTTATACCTGCTAGATGTTGGAATAGTAATCCCAAGATAATTTATCCAAGAATAAGGCATTGAAATTGACAATTCCATAATTAATACATTATATCAAACAATCAATAAAAAATAATACCAAAATAACTAATATCAGCATAACTAATTCTAATATAATTAATTCCAACATAACTAATCTCACCATGACTTTATTCCAAACCAAACTAACCCTAAGTTTATGTGCAAAAAGGAACTTTTTCGTGTACAGTTGTAGAGACCTAACAAAAGTAAAAGACACCAAATTCAGTTTTAAATATTCTATCTAAAGAATTGTTCTCTTTTAGAAAAATAAAGAACTTTTTTTCACCACTAATACGGTATTTTGCTGTTGAAAATTTATCATAATTTTCCTTTTAAAGCGATAAATCTATCTTTATTTTGCATGAACATCTACAATCCTTAGAGAATATACATACAAAGAAAGTTAACGATTTTGTGTAGTTTAAAAAAGGATTCTAATGTTATTCACTCCCTCATTTCAGTAATTTGTCACATTTTACTTTTTCGAATCTATGTCGAACATAAGATAATTTAATTTACTTTAATACAATAGACAAAAGTACTAATTAAACACATTCAGAACTTTAAGTTTATGGGTTCTGAATTTTAAGTTTATGGGTTCTTATAATAATCTTAAATTTGAATACTACAATAATTGACCAATGGACTGGGTTCTGAGCTAAATATTCTTATATATTTAATAAAAAATTTAATACAAAAATAAGATTTAGGCAAAACTTATTGCGTTCATGTGAACCCATAACTATTGCACTTGGCGGTAATTTATCTAATTTTGGTTTAAGGCATGATACATTTAAATATTTTGATAAAAACTTTCTTTCTAGACTTGGGGAAACGTATTAGCAAGAAGATTAAGGATTAATACTTGGTACTAATCCTCGTGATATAGGCCATAGGTTCAAGCCGTAGACGTAGCCAATAATATTTGTATTAAGGTAGAATATCTACATCCCCTAGAATATAGCTCTTTCCGAATCTTGCGTGAATACAGAATATCTTGTACACCAAGCTGTCTTTAATGTCGATGGTGGTCATCACGATGGCATATATAGATTTTAATATGACATTTGGCCTTTGTGATATGTGAAAAGCTAGATTCCACTCGGTTTTTGAATAATTGTTAGACTACTACAAGGAGTATTTTAAAACAAGAAATTAAACAACTACTCGTATCAAAATATGTAATTTTCTTCCTCGCTACTATCAATGCATGAAAAAGCATGCCATTATTGGCATGGAACAACTCTTTGAGTCTGTAACGACTATATCGATAAACTTAAATTATTGCATTTTGCAATATCACGGGTAGCATATGACATCGTATATAAATTTCATTTGACTGCCTTTTGATATTCATTGGCTGTCTTCTTTTCTTCAATTTTATTTTTATTTTTTCTGAGGAACCTTATTTTCTGTTTTTGTATTTAATCAGTCGTGACTCGTGGCGTACTCATTTCAATCAATCAAGAACCAGACAAGAAAAAGAGGGAATCGAAAAAGAAAAAAAAGGAAAACAAAACAAACAAACAAACAATACGAATGTGTTTATATAGTAGACTTAGTGGGCGTTTGGACATAAGAATTGTGAAATTCCGGAAAAAAGTGGGAAAAAAATCAAGTGTAAATAGTGTTTGAAAAACAGAGTTGTGTTTGGACATAAATACAATTTGGAGTTGTTTTCGAACTTTTTTGAGTGAGTTGAAGTGTACATTTTGAAAAACAGCCTTTTGGAGTTTTTAAAATTTTCGACAAAATTCCGAAATTTATCTTCAAGTGAAATTTAAAAAGTTCATGGCTAAACACTGATTCCGAAAAAAGTAAATAAACATTTTCAAAAAAAAGTAAAATTTTCTTATGGCCAACAATATAAACTTTTTTTTTAACGTAAAAAGGAAGCTTGTATTACTTAAACAAAAGTATTACATAATTTTCACATAGTCCCGAAGGACATTATTATTGTTTATAGCAGCTAGGTTATTATAAATATTGGTAGGTAAAAACTTAGTACCGAAGCATAATCCTTGCTTGTTCTTTTCTAATTCAGTTTCAACAAAAAAAGGTGGACGAACAAGATACACGCATCTTGTAGGCTTGAAGTGGCTAATCGCTTCCTTTGCTAGTTGATGTGCTACACCATTTCTTTTTCTGAAGTTATGCCTGATCATTGGTATTTTCAATTGGTGCATTAATGACCTGCAATTGAGCAACGTATTGTTAGTTAGGGCATTGTCCTCATTTAACAATTTTATCATTTCTGATTCGATTTCTAACAGGGGAACATCATATCCAATGCAATTTTAAGACCTTGCTCCGGTGCTAGTAGTTCTGCCTGCAAAGAAGATGCTGCATAACAAGATTTATAAAATCCCATGATCCAGTCACCATTGTTATTTCTAAAGGCTCCACATATCCCTGCATGCAAGGTTGGTTTTAAGAAAGCACCATCAATATTAAGCTTGACTGTGTTGTGATGAGGCTTAGTCCAACCAATCTTTATTCTGATTTTGGTTTGTTGGAGAGGATTTCTTTTCATGAAGAAATTATATTCCCATGATTGATGAAGAACTTGTGTTACACCAAGATCTAGGTCTAGGTTATTCAAATTGTTATTATTTTTATTTTTCCAAAGGTTCTAAATGGCAAACGGGAGAATATTTGCCCATTGGTAATATTGGTTTCTGCCTTGCAAAGAGGAATTTTTCAAGACAATTAGCAAGTGGGAGTTGTTATGAGTTGGAACAAAGTTAAACTAAGATTTCTCCAGAAACGAGTTGCTATAAGACAATTAAGGAAGATGTGAGGAGCACCTTATGGCCCTTGTTTACAAACGGGGCACTTGGCCTCGATATTAATTCCAATATGATGTAGGAAAGCTTTACATGGTATTCGGTTATGCATACATTGCCAGAAAAAGAATTTTATTTTATTAGGACAATAAAATTCTCATATCCAAGTGAAATCAGGCTTTGGGGTAGGATTAGTGGGAGGGTTATTGTCATGAAGTGTGTAACAAGACTTAGTAGTAAAAACTCCATTACTGCTAGGATCCCAAGTCGTATGATCATTACCAATAAATTTATTAGGAATAGGAGTGGCTTTAATATTACTAATTATAGAGTTTGGTAGCACAAATGAAATTTTGGAGATGTTCCAGCTATCATCATTCATAGGGTCTTGTAAGGAGAGTTTATAATCCAATCGATGCAAAGGACCTTCAATACTGCTTCTAAGACTAGGGTTATTGTGGATCCATCTAGAGTTTCAAATATTAATATTTGAGGTTTTCAAGGGTGCCACATAATACCTTGGTAGCAAACCTTCCAACCTTTCACAAGAGTGGACCAAATAAAGGAAGTATTAGTAAAAGATTTTTTCAAGGCGTACTTACAAGTAATTAGTTGAGCCAAAGGGTTTTTGGGATAATTTAGGAGTCTCCTGGTCAGATTTGTGAGCACCGCTAAGTTTTTTTTATAGGTTGTACGAATCCCTAGTCCTCCTTCTATGTTGTCTTGTGTAACGGTCTTCCAGTTTACAAGTTGTAATTTTTTTCTGGAGTCCCATATAAAGTCCCTTTGAATCTTATCTATCTGGTTTAAGATCTTAGTAGGGAGCATAGTATATTGCATGAGATGAGTTGGAATTGAACTCAAGGTGGAGGTTGCTAATGTTGTTCTACCCGCTATATTTAGGAGATTTGATTTCCAATGAGATAGTCTCATACGCATTTTGTCAGTGACAAACTGGAAGTCTTTGGACTTTGGTTTATGGTTTAAAATGGGGAAGCAAAGGTACTTACCAAATTCAAAACTTAATTTCATGTTGAATAAATTGGCAAAATAGGAAGTAACACCTTGAGGGAATTTTTTAGAGAAAATTAGCCTGGATTTCACATAGTTTATGGATAAGCCAGATTCTTCTGAAAATAGGTTTAAGCAACGCTTAATACAATCACCAGTTTTGTGATTAGCATTTCCAATTAAAGTAAGATCATCAGCAAAAAGGAGAGGGAGAAACTAGGACCTTTAGGACTAATTTTAACAGGATCCCAGAGCACGGTATCAACCTGATTGTCAATAAGCCTTAAGAGAAGTTCCATACATAAGATAAATATGTATGGAGACATAGGATCTCCATGACGAATTCCTCTATTATGACTAAAGTATTTAGTCTTAGTACCATTAACAAGGAAACCAATATTGCTAGTACTAATGCAATGCATAATGAGTTCGGATATTTTAGGAGGGAATTTAAAGAAATTTAGGGTTTTATGAATAAAATCCCATTCCAATTTGACGAAAGCCTTTTCAAGATCTATTTTTAATAGCATGTCGAACTTAGAACTATTGGTGTGATGACCCGATAGGTCATCTTATAATTTAAACCTAATTCTGTGATCCGAAACCTTTAACAGTTATGTTCTAGACTTTCTCGATTTGTGTGCGCACTCAGTGCGTCTTTCCGGAAAACTTTTATGTTAAAACTAATAAAAAGAAGAAATTTTATCAAAATACTTTATTTGAGTTGACTTTGGTCAACATTCTAGGTAAACGGACCCAGATTCGTATTTTGACGATCCAGGTGGGTCCGTACTGTTATTTGGGACTTGGGCGTATGCCCGGAATCGAAATCGGAAGTCCCTAGCCCGAGATATCGGACTATGTCGAAATTTGAAAGTTGAAAGCTTAATGAAATTGGAGTGTTTGACCAAAGTTTGACTTTTTGGATAACGGGTTCATATTTTAGTTCTGGAACCCGGTATAGGTCCAATACCATAATTATGACTTTTCTGTGAAATTTGATGAAAAACGGAGTTGATTTGATGTGATTCGGACGTCCGATTGTGAAAATAGGGATTTCAAAGTTTTCTTGAAAACTTCATGTTATTTGGGGTTCAATTCGTAGTTCAAGGTGTTATTTTGGCGATTTGATTGCACGAACAAGTTCGTTTGATGTTTTTATACTTGGGTGCATGTTTGGTTTGGAGCCCCGGTGGATCGGGTGAGTTTCGGATAGGCTATGGAGGATTTGAACTTAGAAAAAAATTGCTGGTGTGCTTCAGTTCTTGTTGCAGGCCTCTGATCTCGCAGTTGCGAGATCAAGCTTCGCATTTGCGACCTACTCATCGCATTTGCGAAGAGTAGCTGTGGAGGCCAATGTTCACAATTGCGAACAATTTCTCGCAATTGCGATGGGAACTGGGGAGGGGTGCTTTTCGCATTGCGATCACATGGTCGCATTTACGATCTTGCCCATGTTCGCATTTACGAACTATACCTTTGGGATGAATTACAATAGAATAGAATCCTCTATTTATAGGGAGAGGGTGACTTAGCCACCAAGCAATGAACCCTAGAATCTCTCTAAATATAGACATTCACCATAAATATAATTCTATTTATAACAAAAAGCAAATACTACGGATCAAAATAAATTACTAATATCACATGCGCACGCATACAGGGAAACCAGCATAGTATAATAATAAGTGTATTTTAAATAGTATTTAAGTTTCTTATGTAAGGAAAATGATGTGTGTTTGCTCAAAAGTTATCATATACCTTATGAGTGTAAACAATATAAATAAATCACGAAAAAATCATAGCAAACCGTAATAATCCATTAGACCAAATGAAAGATGCGCAAATAAGTACTCAGCGTTAGGAAGAGAGACATTAAAAGCTTTTATTGATAGTATTGCTGTGGTCTGCCTCTCCATGAAGAGGTTCAGAGCCTTGCAATGATGTTCCACTTTCCATAATATGTGTATCGTTATATCTTTCTCTCTCTCTCTTGAATAGTAAAGAAGAAGAAGCCTCCTTTTCTAGGGTTTCCTCTCTTGGTATTTATAGCTGTGAGCTTCGTGAGCTGGCAATAAGTGGCCGTGACCACGTCGGGGTTTCGCCTTCATGATGACGGACGGGCCGTGGCCTTGGTGATCGAATCAGATAAGGGTTGAATACCTCTAATTCTGAGTGGTCGAACCACTAATCAATCATGAATTATCTTAAGACGGGATTAACTTCGTTAATTATCGTGGGGTCGGATTCTGACCCATACAGTTAGTCCCTCCGCTTATTGAGGTCGTGCCTTGGCCGAGCTCGATGAGTGGATTTCATCGACTGTAGTTTGAGAAACTCGGATTGGGAGGTCGACTGTCGCTTCGGTCGAGGCCGAATTCTCTTTGGCGATGGCCCTTAGCCTTGTAGAGTGTCAGTGTTTTGTTATTATGTTATCAAGTCGCCGTTCGATCGAGGTTGGACTCTCCTCCTTGGCGAAGGCACTTGACCCTTTAACTTAATTCGAGTGAGGTCGAGCTTTGTTGTGCTCTGATCCTTACGTTTGTTTGGGAGCATACCCGTCGACCACGGCGGACGGGTCGTATGTTGTGCGGCCGAGGGGAGTAAGGGCACGCTTGATACGTGTTTGGCGACGTCCAAAATTTTGAGGGCGCGCGGAACATCTCCTTAGTGTTCATAGGTCGTTACAACCATTTCGAGGGCGAGACGCCGGTTGGCGACTGAAAAGCTGCTTCATGGAGCTTGTCATAATGACGCACGTTTCTGTAGAATCGAACCGGTGTGCGGTTGGTCATGTAGTTAATGGTGGCTATTGGGGTTCATGAAAGCCACTTGTGTTTCCTATAAATAAGGGCTGAGGCATTTACTTCTCATATTTTCATTGTTTGTCTGAGAGAGATTCTAAAGAAGCTTTTCTTCCTGCTAATTCACCTTCATCTTGGTTCTTCGATCGTTATAACTTCCGTCTTGTCCATCAAACTTTGTTTCTGTTTCATTATTGAATCAACAATGGCAGGCAGTTCTTCCCAAAACGTTCTTCCGACGGATCTTCCGGTTAACTCTCTGGTGACTGAAGGGCCATCTCCGGCAATGGGCGGTGCAGAACTGGTGGAGACCGATGAAGCTCCATCGGTTGACGAGATAGTATCTCTGCCCGGAGGTCCGATGACTGATTTCATCGCCGATGGTGGGGAGGATCAGGTGGATGAAGCCCCGTTAATGGGGGAGATTGGGATGGCCCAACTACGGGGACAGGGGGTCATCCCCAGCTATGCTGACGTCGTTCTCGCTAGAAGCGAGGAGAGGGTCCACACCGACCGCAGGGGATACTGCGTCTTTTACGCCTATCCCTTCAAGTTGGGGTTTAAGCTCCCGCTCCCAATGCTAGTGGTTGATTTCTGTCGTTATTACGGGGTATGCCCGGGTCAGCTTGCTCCTTCTCTTTACAAATTATTAGCAATGCTTATCAAATATGCAGAACTGGCCGGTAGGGAGGTCACGCTGCAGCATGTGCTTAGCCTCTACGCTCCCCAGAGAGTTCATGGTACCATGATTCGAGCGTGCCCTCGCGGGACGAGGGGCCTGACTGTGAAACTGGATGATGAGGTCGACCCTCGCCCTTTCGAGCACTTCTTCTACATCAGGACTGAACATTTAGTGGCATGCTCTACTGGATTCCCAGAGGCTTGGAATCATGCACGTAAGTTCCTTAATCGTCGAATTCCCTTTTCTGCCTCTCCTTACGTCTTGTGCTCATAAACGTTAACTCGTATCAATTTTGTAGCCGAAAATTTGCCGCCGGCTCCGTTGGCTGGGATTCGTGAGTGGGTTGAGGCTGTGCTCCCCCATACGGTGGGGATACGCACATGGGCGTCTTTCTGGGAGAGGCATGGCCGTAGGCCTATGGCAGGTAAAAAATTGATTTCTTCTTCTGTTCCGCTTTGTTTCAACTCTATTCATCAACTTTGTTTTTCTGTGATCAGGGAGGGCACGCCGCGTCTGGGCCCCTCAGTTGGCCTTTCGTCGGCCGGGTGCAATTGCTCGGCTCACTGCAGCACCGGTGCCGCGCCCAGTACCGAGGGCGGCGTCAGTTGAGTCTTCGGCGTCTCCTTCTCCAGCGCGGGCCGCACTTCGGCACGAGGGACCATCGGGGGTTAATGCGTCCTAGAGCGGAATCACCATCAAATGAGGAGGAAGAGAGGCCATTGATAAGGCGCAGGGTCGCGTTCACGCCGGCTCCTCCTGTGGTAATTAATTTGGACTCCCCCCTGACGGATGCGGAGAGGAGTGCGGTTGCGGCGCCTGCCCCTGAGGGCGGACAAACAATGGGGGTTGCTCCGGTTGGCTTGGGCCATGATGATACCGTTGCTTCGGCGACTCAATTGGGGGTTCCAGTCGCTGAGACGGGAGGTAGTTCCTCAGCGGCTGCTAATGTTGGTGAGTTAAGCTCTCCTTCGGTGGTTACGGCGGGTGGTTCCACCTCTCTGGTGGCGGAAGGAGGAAGGGATGCTGTAGGAGATGAGTACGAGTCCGAATTCGACTTGGACCCCGACGACGTCCGTATGTTCCAGGAAGGCTTCACCGATTCAGCGGTGCCCGCAGAGGGGCGATCTCGCTTCATCGAGGTTCCCACGGAGTTGAACTTATTGCTCCAAGGGGAAAACTTGGTGCCGCAGTTCGAGCTGCTATGCTCGGAGGCCGAGAATGCGTCGTTGAGGGACGTTACGGATATCGGACTGATGAATGAAGCAGCTGTGATGGGCTTGAGGGTATGTAATATGACGTCGGTTCGCTTGTTCTTCGTCTTAGTTTGTTCTTTATCTTAATCGTTGTCTTTGCTTTGTAGTCTTATTTGTTGGAGGTGGAGAGCATCCGTCGAGCCAATGTCCGCTCGGGGATATTTTTGCAGGCGTTGGAGAAGTACCGCCGCTACCGAGATCAGTGCCGAGAGATGCGCGTGTGCTTGAGGAATGATCCCCGTAGCCGGGCCTTGGTCGAGGAACTGGCCAGGCGGGAGCTTTAGGTGCAGCAAACACTTGGCAGAACGAGTGCTCTCGAGGAGCAGCTCCGTCGGAGGATGAAGAGCTCGAGGCGGGAAAGAGGGCTGCAGCTGAGTGTGAGCGCTAGGGCCAGGCTAAGGTGGCGGAGGCCGCTGCGGCATGGAGCGGGAAAGTGACTGCGTTGGAGGGTGAAGTCGCGGTATTGAAGCTTCAGGTGTGGGATGCCTCGTCGAGGGCTGGGGCGTTGAAGGAAGCTATCCGCGTGCACGAGTCCCAACGGGCATTGGAGAGGGCTGCTGCGGCCTTTAGAGAAGCGAGTCTCGAGGAGCGGATCGGTGTCTTTGAGCAGGACGCCCAAGTCATGGCGGACCGGATCACAGCCTTAGAAGAAGAGAATCAGCGCCTACGGGACCAAGCCACTTCTTCCAGCCAGGCTCGCGAACTTTGGGTATTTGCCGAGGCCCAACGTGATGTATATAAGAATTTGTGGGAGGCCGGCATCGTGACCGAAGCTGCTTTCGAGGGAGCGCGTCAAAAGGCTCGTGAGGCCCGTACCGACTGTGGTTTTGACGCGGCGACGCCAGAGGCTGACACTGGTGCAGATGGTGGCGCGGATGGCGCCGAGTAAAAAGATGTTATGCATTTTTCTTGTCTTGTTCGCCGTTTGGCGTTTAGGTGTTTCTTGTTTTTTTTTTCTCTTTCCTTGTATTGATCGGCCTTGGCCAGGTGTAAGCGGGGATGACCCGCAATTAATTTCGTGGATAAATGAGATCTCCTTTCCGTTATTTGCCTTGTATCTGTTTTGTACCTCCTCTTTTTCCCCCTTAGATTTTTCTTTGCATGCGCTCGAAGGGGTGATTTGCCTTCTTGTTCGACTCTGGTAGGCAGGTTAGTTTTTAATTGTTGACGACTCTTCTTCTTCGACTCGGGGTGAGCGAGTCGGAGCCGTTGCTTGGCGATAGTGGCACTTAGCCTTAGTCCCGGTTCGGGCGCGGTCGAATTGTCGGCTGTGATGATAGAAAACGCGGCCTTGTAGTTTGACCGGGGCCGAACTTTACGTGCCCCGAATCTTAGTTTGAGTTGGGAGTACTTACTTGAAGGGCGAGGGTGCCTAACCTGCGCCTCGATTCGTTGGAGGTTGGATTTTGCTGAGTTCAACGATAAAGGCGCTTTGTTCGAGTCCCGGTTCGACTGTGGTTGAACTAGTTAGATTTGAGGACGAAGGCGTCTAGCCTTATGGTTCGAGCGAGGTCGAACTCGTTGGATTTGATGGCGAAGGCGCGTAGCCTGAGTCCCAGTTCAACNAAACGAAAGTATAATAGCACATGTTACTACCCACCACCTACCCCTCCCCCCCTCCCCCAATAAGTTGGAATTAATAAGGCCTTTAAGTGCAACTAATCGGTCGGTGGCATGTTATGGAGATAAAGGGTGATTACACATCTTATTAGACTGCGCCAGCTGCCCCACCGGGCACATCTGGTGTGGGGCGAACCGTTTAGCACTTGGGGCGGAATTTTCTAGAACCTGATACAAAAAGTAGCACAACTCCTCTCTTTTTCATTCTACGCCATCCTACCAGCTTTAGGATTTTCCAAAATACTCTCAAACTCCTTCAAAGAACACTTAAACAATTCAAGGCTAATCCAAGGCGAACTAGCAAAATTTAACGAAAAGGGTCTCGTGATCATCTTTCATCACTAAGCCAGTTGTCCTCTTGTTATACTGATTTTGAAGACTTCCTTGGAAGTAAAAATAATCACCATATATATATATATATATAGATAAAAGCTGTGCTATAGTTGGCTGGGTACGAAATCAATTACTGATCAGTTGATTATGATGTGAGACGTTACTGAGTCCTCTATAAGGTCGGGTATAGAATAATATAATATGAAATATTACTAAGCGCTCTTGAGACCGGGTACGCTGAGTTCTGTTAAGACCGGGTACAACCGAGATCTCCTGAGGCTGGGTAAGAACGAGCCCTCATGAGGCCAGGTACAACCGAGACCTCCTGAGGTCGGGTATGATGTGATGAAAGCATGGGACTTTATCGAGTCCTCTATAAGGCTGGGTACGATATGAGATCATATGCCCCAAAGAGTGGCTGAATAATATTATATTGCACCTAATGCATGTGCCGAATGAGTGGCTTGATTTTTATAAAACTTACATACATTTATGATTCATGGATACTGCAGTTCACGCCCCAGTGGTTTATTTTTGGTATTCAGGTTGAAATTGTGTATCCATACCTCTTAGGTTATGCTTTTGGTATACATATATTATCAATCTACATACTCGGTACATTTTTCGTACTGACGCCCTTTTCTTTTGGGTGTCGTGTTCATGCCCACATGTATGGATAGACTCGGTGACATCCCTCCTCAGTAGGGTGCTTGTTTCAGCTGTTGGTCATCGCACTCTACTTCTCTAGAGTAGCTGTACAGAAGTCGATAGGTATTGAGTATATGTTTCAGTCGCTGTACAGAAGTCGATAGGTATTGAAGTATATGTTTCAGGCATTTTGGGTACAGTGGGGCCCTATCCTGACTAAGTTTAGTTATATGGTACTTTTGGAGGCTTGCATACTAGAGTCCAATGTGTATGTAAATGTTGGGATATTAAAGTTTCCTCTATAGTCAGTTGTGTACGTTTCTTTTAAACTTTGGTACTATACTTGGAGGGAGAAATTCAAAAATAGCCAGATTTAGCACTAGTCGTTGAAAAATAGCCAAGTTTCAAAAGTCATCGAAATTTAGCCACTTTAAATCTGAGCGAAAACACTGTTCAAAATCCGGAAAAATACGCCCGCAAATTTTACGGGAGTTC
>NW_017671049.1:56255-75005 GCF_001879085.1 Nicotiana attenuata
GATATATTACTAGTAATACAAAATTTCAACAGGGATATTCTACCACACAAGTTCTTAGGCAGTAAAATGGTGGACAAGTTTATGAATGCTAGGAAATCAGTATATGAAGAAAAGGAAATTACAAAGGCAAAGTTGAATGGTTCTATAAATGAGAACTCTGGTTTTGGAAGGCATATATCAAGAATATCAGCAAATCTGGTTCTCAAACACATGGTAAGTGTATCTAATTTTACTCATTTCAAAGGATAATGTTGCACATAGACTATTTTACGTGTTACATACTTACATATACGAGTAGTCCGGGTGAAATTCAAAAATAGCTAGATTTTACAAGTGGTCATTTAAATATAGCCACAGTTTCAAAAGTAATCGAAATTTTGCCACTTTCATGTAAATATAAATTTGAACGAAATCACTGTTCAAAATCCGGAAAAATACTCCAGTATAATATATTGGAATTCCAGTATAAGTATATTGGAACTCCAGTATATTATACTGGAGTTCCAGTATAATATACCGGTCCAGCATAATATACTGGAGATTGGAGCACTGGTGCTCCAATCTCCAGTATATTATACTGGAACTTTTCGCGTGTTGGAGTTCCAGCATAATATGCTGGAAATTCATACACAGGTGCACTGATCTCCAGTATATTATATTGGAACTTTTCGTGTTGCAACAAAATAGTGGCTATGTTTCAATGACTTTGCAAACGTTGTCTATTTTTAAATGACTAGTCCGAAAACTGGCTAGCCCGTGCTATTTTTACGTGCAATTATACCCAGAGAGCTTGGATCAACGAGTCTACATAGCGCTGGGCTTTGTACACGAGGGAAAGAAGAATCATGGGCCTCAATTAACAAGAATCAAAGGGATAGGTGCACAAACATCCATTCTTACTTCTTAGGATGTTATTTAGAGAATAGCGAGTACTTATTTTATACTGAAATTTTGATCTAAAAATCTTAACTTCAGGACAATTAAAGAGATTTTGGTCCCGAAAAATTAAACTAAAAAATTGAAACTCATGACGTACTGGCTAATTTCTAAATAGCAACCCTTTAGAGTGGCTACCTGATGTCATTTCTACAAGAATCATCCCATTGTCAGCCCAAACCAAACCTTATGGCCTCCGAATTGTCAGCCCATTTCAACTATGTAACACCAAACTAGCAGTAATAGCTTGCGCTAGCTACGTTTCATATTTCAGTTCTACAATTAAAAAGTAGCCACTGTTCATGAAGTTTCAAATTTTACGGATCAAATTTCATGATAATATCATGACAGTGGTTTTTATCAATTAAAAGAGTTGAAAAATAGCAATTTTTTGAATTTTTAACCCCAAATGGAATCTTTAGAGATAGGGGTGGGCGTTCTGTACTTTGATCAGTATTTAAAAATTTCAATTCGGTATTCGGTTTATTACTTATATATACCAAATATTGTATTGGAATTTTTACCTCCTATAGCAAAGGTTAACACCTTATTTATTTTAAATAA
This sequence comes from Nicotiana attenuata, assembly GCF_001879085.1. Lineage (NCBI taxonomy): Eukaryota > Viridiplantae > Streptophyta > Magnoliopsida > Solanales > Solanaceae > Nicotiana > Nicotiana attenuata. Next base: position 57,756 of record NW_017671049.1, read on the forward strand.
ATACCATTTTAAAAAATTATATTCTATAGATACCTTTTAATGTTTATAGCAAAATATCTAATTTTGGTTACTCCTACCCCTAAGCCACTAAATACGCTATTTTTTATTTTTCTCTCTCCTTTTTTCAGATTTTTCTCTCACATAATTACCGTATTTCACATAAACATCTCACTCCAAGTTCTTTCTCTCTCTACTTTGATACATGTCATTCTCTTCCCCCATTCTCTGAAAATACCTAGAGTAACAAAAAGAAAAAAAGCTGGCGTAGCAGCTTGAAGAGAGGAGAACGACTGGACAAAGAGTGGACCTAATCCAAAGAGACATCTTCAGCGCCTCACACCCCTTTAGATCTTCATCATTCTTTCCCTCAAAATTGAAGATACGCATACACAGATATAGTAGAGAGGAACGGATAAGAAGGGGACAAAACAGAGAGAACGAGAGTAAGAGGGAGGCGACCAATTTGCTGCTTATTCAATTTCTTGGATTACCATGGAATTTACAGTTATCAATTCCAACGAAATTATCTATCTTCTTGTTTTATTGTGTTGTTTACAATACAACGAAATTATCTACTGTACAGGATGCGTGGGAACAGTGAGATTCAGGGTTTTTGCTCCACGGCGGATTCGCCGAAAATTAGGGTTTGTTCTTGAACAAAGACGACGGAGTTTGGGGCTGAGCAACTTGAATTTCTGTTAATATTTTTCAATGTATCACGCTGTATTTTCATGTATTTCATTGTATTCATTGTCTTTTTTTTCATTGTAATTCAATGTATCTCGCTGTATTCCATGTATTTCATTGTATTATTAAATGTCTTTTTTTTAATTGTATTTCAATGTATCCCGCTGTATTCTATGTATTTCATTGTATTCACTGTCTTGCTATATGCCATGAATGTATTCATATGTTTTTTTTAATTAATTTATGTATTCAGATGTATTATATAATTTCTCTGAAGATTGCTATGTTTTTGGGGTATTTTTCGGTTGAGAATCTTTTTTATAACTGGAAATACAAAATTTGTGTGTTATAATTGAGTTTGTTGAGTTATATTCGGAGTCTATTATGGTAATTGATTCACTTTCCGTTTAAAAACAGTGTAATCCCATGTTTCACGCCGTGAATACAGTCGAATACAATAATTTGTCCAGCTGTAATCCCATGTTTAACGCCATGAATACAGTCGAATACACTCGAATACAAAAATTTGTCTAGCTGTAATCCCCTGTTTCACGCCTAGAAATGCTACTGTATTCATGAATACAGTAGCTTAGATACATCAAATACATCTTATAACAACAGAAAACGTATCTCTAATCCGTAATATAGCAAATGGTATCTATAGATTGTTGGGATTTTAAGTATATGATATGCTTAAAATAGGGTGAATGGGAAATGGAGGAAAATAAAATTTTAAGTTTCCCCCTTGGCAAAGGGACATTGTCTCATATTGGAAGAAGAAGAGGTTTGTTATGGGTATATAAGCAATTGCTCTTCTTCTAGCTCTTAAAGAGTTGAGAAGAAGGCAAGCATCGCGTCGTCGTCGCACGCTCGGCTCGACTTCGGCTTCGGATTCGGATTTGGTCAAATGATTGATTGATTAATTTTTTGGACCAAATTTATTTGTTAATAGTAAAATATTAACAGAAATGTTATTAGATATTTGTTTTAATAATAAAATATTAATATTAAAATAAATATTAATATTAAATCCAATCCGTTTTCCAGTTGTATAACTGAAAATTAAACTACCCTCTTCAATTTTCCCTCTTTATTTTCCCTCTTTATTGTTGAGTAAACAGCCATTTATGTTGTGGCCGTTTTGCATAAACAGTCATTCTGAATAGTTGCACCTCTTCAGATTTCAGCCCAACTTTGGCTATAAATACAAGACTATTCTGCTCAGAATTTCCATACGATTTTCTGAATTTCTCCTCCTTTTTCTGAATACTTTTAACATCAAACAAAGCAACAGTAAGTGTGATTTACTATCGAACTTTGTGTTCGCTGAAACACTGGGGTTTGAAGTACCACTACACCAGTGTGTAATTCGTTCTATCCCGAGAGGAAATAATCGACAACCTTGGGTAATAGTAGGGGATTAAATTCCTTAAAGAAACACTATGAATTCGGTGGGCTCGGATTAAAATTCTGTTTCTGTTTTTCATTTATGTTTATGTTCATTTATATTTTCTAGAATTATTTTACAAATACAGTTTACTAACAAGCTTAAGGAATTTAATATATTTTTTGTATTTGTACTCACTGTTTCTGGAGAGTAAAACCTTTGTGGTTTTGTACTCTATTGGAGATTAAAATCTACGTGATTTTGACGTTTGTGTCATTCTTTTACAGAAATGACTAATGATAATGTGAACCAAGCTGTTCCAATGGTGACTGCCAATGCCTCAACGAGCCGAACAACACCGGCAGCATTGGCACCGGCGGAGAAACCCAAAAATTTTTTCGGGATTGATTTCAAGCGCTGACAGCAAAAGATGTTCTTCTACTTGACTACTCTAAGTCTCCAGAAGTTCATCAAGGAAGATGCTTCTTTGCTGTCCGATGAAACTCCAGAGACTGAACGCTTTCTCGTGATTGAGGCGTGGAAGCATTCAGATTTTTTATGCAAAAATTATATTCTAAGCGGGCTAGAGGATGCTTTGTATAACGTATATAGTGGCGTGGAAACATCAAAAGAACTGTGGATTGCACTTGAAAAGAAATACAAAACTGAAGATGTCGGGTTGAAGAAGTTCGTTGCTGCAATTTTTTGGACTACAAAATGGTAGATAACAAGTCTGTTATTACCCAAGTCCAGGAATTGCAAGTGATTATTCACGATCTCCTTGCTGAAGGTATAAGTAGAATTAATACTAGTATTGGTAGTATTAATTTTATTATGTTTACTAACAAAATTTTCATTGAAGGTCTTGTCATCAATGAAGCATTCCAAGTAGCAACGATGATTGAGAAGTTGCCTCCATTGTGGAAGGACTTCAAAAATTATTTGAAAGACAAACGCAAGGAGATGTCCCTTGAAGATCTCATTGTTCGGTTGAGAATCGAAGAGGACAATAAAGTTGCTGACAAGAGAGGTTGTGGAAACTCAACAATAATTGAAGCAAATATTGTTGAAGAGAACAAAAAGAGGAAGAAGGCTTCTGGACCGAAATACAACCCAAGCAAGAAGCGGTTCAGTGGAAATTGCTACAATTGTGGAAAAGCTGGACACAAATCTACGGAGTGTCGTGCTCCGAAGAAAGACAAGAAGAAGTGTCAAGCAAACATGGTTGAAAAGCATGATGATGTTGATGACTTGTGTGTCATGCTTTCCGAATGCAACTTGGTGGGCAATCCTAAAGAGTGGTGGATTGATTCTGGAGCCACTCGCCATGTTTGTGATGTTAGAGAAGCTTTTGCTACTTATGCACCTGTTGGACCCGATGAGACGCTTTCTATGGGAAATGCTGCAAAGGCCAAGATTGAAGGATTTGGGAAGATATTTCTCAAAATGACTTCCGGCAAAGTGGTGACTTTGAACAACGTCCTTCATGTTCCCGAGATTAGGAAGAATTTAGTATCTGCTGGACTTCTTGTTAAGAATGGTTTTAAATGTGTATTTGTATCCGATAAGATTGTAATAAGTAAGAACGAGATGTTTGTAGGAAAAGGTTACCTCACCGAGGGCCTTTTCAAGCTGAATGTAATGGTTGTTGAAAATAATAGTAAAATTTAAGCTTCGTCTTACTTACTTGAGTCAAATGAATTATGGCATATACGTTTGGGTCATGTCAATTATAAAACTTTGCGGAAAATGATTAATTTGGAAGTATTGCCTAAGTTTGAATGTGACAAATCAATATGTCAAGTATGTGTGGAATCTAAGTATGGTAAACATCCTTATAAGTCAGTTGAAAGAAATTCAAATCCTTTAGACTTAATTCACACAGATATTTGTGCCATGAAGTCAATACCATCTCGCGGTGGAAAGAAGTATTTCATAACTTTTATTGACGATAGTACTCAATATTGCTATGTTTACTTACTTAATAGTAAAGATGAAGCAATAGACACATTCAAGCAATACAAAAATGAAGTTGAAACGCAACTTAACAAGAAAATCAAAATGATAAGAAGTGATAGGGGTGGTGAATATGAATCCCCTTTTGAACAAATATGTTTAGAATATAAAATTATTCATCAAACAACGGCCCCTTACACGCCCCAATCCAATGTGATTGCAGAAAGAAAGAATCATTCATTAAAGGAGATGATGAACGCATTATTGATAAGTTCTGGTTTGCAACAGAACTTGTGGGGGGAAGCCGTTCTTACGGCTAGCCGAATACTAAATCGAGTACCCCATAGCAAAACACAATCCATTCCATATGAAAAATGGAAAGGAAGGAAGCCCAACTTGAATTATTTTAAAGTGTGGGGGTGTTTGGCAAAAGTGCAAGTTCCTAAACCCAAAAGGGTAAAACTAGGACCGAAAACCGTTGATTGTGTTTTCATAGGATATGCGACTAATAGTAAAGCATATCGATTTTTAGTTCATAAATCAGAAAATCCCGACATTCATAATAATACGGTTATAGAATCAGATATTGCTGAGTTCTTTGAAAATATATATCCGTATAAAAAGGAATGTGAGTCGATTGGTGAAGGATCTAAACGACCTCGGGAAGAAATAAAAGAAAGTACACTTAATTATGAGGATCCAAGACGTAGTAAACGTCAAAGAACGTCTACTTCATTTGGACCAGATTTGGACTTTCTAGAAGCTATGTCTTCTTCGGAATCATTGTTTTGGAAAGAGGCAGTCAATAGTGAAATAGAATCCATACTGAACAACAATAGTGAAATAGAATCCANGCATATCGATTTCTGGTTCATAAATCAGAAAATCCCGACATTCATAATAATACAGTTATAGAATCAGATAATGCTGAGTTCTTTGAAAATATATATCCGTATAAAAAGGAATGTGAGTCGATTGGTGAAGGATCTAAACGACCTCGGGAAGAAATAAAAGAAAGTACACTTAATTATGAGGATCCAAGACGTAGTAAACGTCAAAGAACGTCTACTTCATTTGGACCAGATTTTGACTTTCTTATTGGAAAATGAGCCTCAAACATTTAAAGAAGCTATGTCTTCTTCGGAATCATTGTTTTGGAAAGAGGCAGTCAATAGTGAAATAGAATCCATACTGAACAACCATACATAGGAATTGGTTGATCTTCCTCCTGGAAATAAACCGTTGGGTTCTAAATGGATCTTTAAGAGGAAAATGAAAGATGATGGCACTATTGACAAATTTAAGGCAAGACTTATGGTCAAAGGGTATAGACAATGAGAAGGACTTGACTATTTCGATACATACTCTCCAGTTACAAGAATTACGTCCATACGAACGTTAGTAGCGTTAGCTGCAGTTTATGGTCTTGAAATTCATCAAATGGATGTTAAGACAGCCTTCTTAAATGGAGAGTTGGAGGAAGAAATTTACATGGAACAACCTGAAGGGTTTGTGGTTCCAGGTAAAGAAAAGAAGGTATGTAGACTTGTTAAGTCCCTTTACGGACTAAAACAAGCACCCAAACAATGGCATGCGAAATTTGACCAAACAATATTGTCAAATGGTTTTAAAATAAATGAATGTGATAAATGTGTGTACATTAAAAATGTTCCAAATCACATAGTCATTGTTTGCTTATATGTGGATGATATGCTGATAATGAGTAATGACATTGCCAACATAAATGCGACTAACCGCACGCTAACTGGCAAGTTTGATATGAAAGACTTGGGAGTTGCTGATTTAATTCTGGGAATTAAGATCCATAAGACTTCTCAAGGTCTGGCATTGTCACAATCTCATTATATTAAGACAGTACTTGAAAAATTCAAGCACTTGGGATTTAAAGTTGCAAAGACTCCAATTGACGTGAATCTTGCATTAGCAAAGAACAAAGGCCAAAGCATATCACAATTGGATTATGCTCGTGTGTTGGGTTGCTTAATGTACATCATGAATTGTACACTTCCAGATATAGTTTGTGCTATAAGTAAATTGAGTCGATATACGAGCAATCCAGGTCAATCTCATTGGATGGCCATGAAACGAGTTTTGGGGTATTTAGTGCATACCCAAGACTTTGCTTTGCACTACAGTAAATATCATGCGGTCATTGAGGGATATTGTGATGCAAATTGGATCACCGGATCAACTGATTCCAGGTCCACAAGTGGATATGTATTCACTATTGGTGGAGGAGCGGTATCTTGGAAGTCGTCCAAACAAACTTGTATTGCCCGCTCTACAATGGAGGCTAAATTCATAGCCTTAGATAAAGCCGGTGAAGAAGCTGAATGGCTCCGGAATTTCTTGGAAGATATTTTATTTTTGCACAAACCGTTGGCACCAATATGCATACATTGCGATAGTCAAGCGGCAATTGGAAGGGCTGGGAGCGTTATGTATAACGGTAAATCTCGTCATATACGACGAAGACATAAAACCGTTAGGCAATTACTCTCTAGAGGAATTATCACGATTGATTATGTAAAGTCAAGTGATAATGTGTCGGATCCACTTACAAAAAGGCCTAACTAGAGAGGTAGTTGAGAAATCATTAAGGGGAATGAGACTGTGGCCGAGAACAAGTCATAGTGGCGGTAACTCTACCTAGAAGACTGGAGATCACAAGATCTAGGTTCAGGAGATCAAACAAAGTCATTAATGACGGTTCAATATTGTCAACTAAACTTTTGGTCCATTCTCGTGATGAGACAATGTTCAGTACCAAGGATAAAGTATTAAGGCTTTTTAATGATTTCTAAATTTATTACGGGGTATATCAAATAGTGTATCTACGGGATGACACGTTTAGGAATCACATATAGAAGTGTGAAGTGTTAGTCACTTCAAGGAGAACTTTGTAAAGTCAGTTCTCTACGCACTTATGAAACCAGGCGGCGTTCATGGCTGAAACGAACACAACAATGAGAACCAAAGACGGTTAAGGGTTGGTTGTGTGACTTATGGTTGTCTAGGTATACACCAAAGTTCGACGGGTCAAAGATATCAAATCTACCGATTGACCGAGTATATCCGACATAAGTTCACTACGAAAAGTTCAAAGGGAAACCTACTTATCCAGATGCAATTAATCCTTGCTTGCGAATCACATAGTTTTTCATGCATATTTCCGTGATATAGCCATTCCCCATTCATGTGGGGGATTGTTGGAATTTTAAGTATATGATATGCTTAAAATAGGGTGAATGAGAAATGGAGGAAAATGAAAATTTTAAGTTTTCCCCTTGGCAAAGGGACATTGTCCCATATTGAAAGAGGAAGAGGTTTTTTTATGGGTATATAAGCAATTGCTCTTCTTTTAGCTCTTAAAGAGTTGAGAAGAAGGCAAACCTCGCGCCGTCGCTCGCTCGCTCGCTCGGCTCGGCTGTGGCTTTGGCTTCGGCTTCGGCTTCAGATTCAGATTCAGATTCGGATTTGGATTTGGATTGCTCTTCTTCTAGCTCTTAAAGAGTTGAGAAGAAGGAAAGCCTCGCACCGTCGTCGTCGTCGCTCGCTCGGCTCAGCTTCGGCTTCGGCTTCGGCTTCGGATTTGTATTCGGATTCGGATTTGGTCAAATTCGATTGATTAATTTTTTGGACCAAATTTATTTGTTAATAGTAAAATATTAACAGAAATGTAATTAAATATTTATTTTAATAACAGAATATTAATATTAAAAAATACTAATATTAAATCCAATCCGTTTTTCAGTTGTGTAACTGAAAATTAAACTACCCTCTTCAATTTTCCCTCTTTATTGTTGAGTAAATAGCCATTTATGTTATGGCATTTATGTTGTGGCTGTTTTGCATAAACAGCCATTCTAAAGAGTTGCACCTCTTCAAATTTCAGCCCAACTTTGGCTATAAATACAAGACTATTCTGCTCAGAATTTCCATACGATTTTCTGAGTTTCTCCTCCTTCTTCTGCATACTTTTAACATCAAACAAAGCAACAGTAAGTGTGATTTGCTACCGAACTTTGTGTTCGCTGAAACACTGGGGTTTGAAGTACCACTACACCAGTGTGTAATTCGTTCTATCCTGGGAGGAAATAATCCACAACCTTGGGTACTAGGAGGGGATTAAATTCCTTAAGGAAACACTGTGAATTCAGTGGGCTCGGATTAAAATTCTGTTTCTATTTATGTTCATTTATATTTTCCAGAATTATTTTACAAATACAGTTTACTAACATAGATAGTTAATTACCACTAAAAAATAGTGCTTTATCAAAATTTCTCTATTGTATTTAAGTTAGTCCGGTACGAATCGGGTATGGTTTGTGTTCGATACATTAATACGTGTTATTTGCTCAAAAGTTATCGTGTGCTTTATGAGTGCAAAACAATACAAATAAGTTACGGGAAAATCATAGCAAATCGTAATAATCCATTGGACCAAGCGAAGAACATGAAAATAAGTACTCAAGGTTAGGAGAAGAAATCTTAACAGCTTTTATTGACAATATTGGTTTGGTCTGCCTCTCAATGAAGAGGTTCAAAGCCTTACAATGGTGTTTTCTCTTCCCATAAGATGGGTATCTTTTTCTCTTCTCTCTCTCTCTTCTCAATAGTGGTGAAGAAGCAACCCCCTTTCTAGGGCTTCCACTCTTAGTATTTATAGATGTGAGCTTCGTGAGCTGGCAATAAATGGCCGTGGCCACGCTGAGGTTCCGTCCCCATGGGGGAATGAATGGGTCGTGCCCTCGTAGATTAAATCGGACAAGAGTCGAATCCTCTTATGAATTAGTGGCCATACCACTTATTAATTATGGATTAGCTCAAGATGAGATTAACTCCGTTAATTACCGTGAGATCGGATTCTGACCCATACACGTATCTTCTTCAAGGAATATCAATTATCATACTATACATATTGAAGATTAATGAATGTCATTGTCCTTCAAACTTTTAACTTCAAAGTTAACATGAGACCAGCATCATAAATATAGCACTAATGCAGAGACAAAGTCAAGTAACCAATTTCGAACGGTTAATTTTCTCAGAAAAACCGGCAATTATTTTTCTTAGTTAGAAATCCTTTTTCAGGAGTAGAGTAAGCACATGTCTGCAAAATATTCTACAGGAAAACAAATTCAGAATAAGAATAGAGGCCTTGATAATTTCTTTTTTGTGGAAAACTACTTATATTAAAACTTGAACATATCGCATTATACTATCGCTATTATACTGATGACGGTATTACTTTGATATAGAAATATCATATACTAAAATAGTAGTAGATCAGATCAGATCCCTCACTCATTCTTCTCTTAGAGGAATAATTCAATAATGAGAGAATTTGACGTCTTTTCTCTGCTAGAGAGCGTCAAGCGGAGCAAGAACCGCTCTTTCTGACTTTTACCAAAAACATTATTATCAATTCAAATTCAAATATAGAAGAATAACTTGTTCATTTATCATCCTGATTTTGCCACTATAAAAAAAAAATCGTACCACTATATTTTATGCTTTCGCTTTGAACATCAAACAACAGTTGCTAAATCACATTTTTTATACTATTTTTTTTTTTTTTTTTTTTGTGTGTGTAAGTGGAGATTGTCATCTAAAATCTGTTGTATAAAGATATCAATTAACATAGAAGTTTATTACGGTTATTTCCCTAGAGAAAAGTTTTGGATCATAAGGAGGTCGCCAAACTTCTCCAAGATCAAAAACACTTCTTTTTAAAACAAAATAGTACTAGTATTTTTGAGTTGAAGCAGAAAAAAGTAGCTTATCCCTAAAAGTCTTTTTTAAAAAATCACTTTTGAGAAAAATACATTTAGAAGTACTTTTTAAAAGTTTGGTCAAACACTAAATTGTTGCTCAAAAGTATTTTTTAAATGAATTAGCCAAACACAAATTGATTATCATAAAAAGTACTTTTGAGAAAAAATACTAGAATTAAACCAAATAGCCGTCCACCAAACCACTTAAATTAAAAATAGCCAGTGGAGGTATGATATATGCATAATTTATGTATTATATGTATATAATTATGATAATCAATATATAAACTATGTATATGACTAGAAAAACAAATAATGAATATGGACGGATATTTGTGTAAAAATCCCAAAACACTTCTCAAAATAAGCTAATTTTAGAAGATGGACCAAACAGGCTATTAGGTGCTAGAATTGTTCGAAACTCCTTATGATCCAAATCTTTTCTCGAGGGGATTAACCGTAAGGAGTTGATTGTAACTCAATTAGTCATCCCATAATCTGGTTGTTAACAATTAAATAAAATGAAAGAATCCAGCTACAACAGTTTTAGCAACCAACTTTATTCTTTTCATCCTTTGTTATGTTATTTTTAATTTTACGCTTTTCTCATTTTATTTAAAAAAATTAACATGTGTTAAGTACTGAGTCAGCGACTGCCAACTCACTTTTGTTGTAATGATCAGAGAAATCTAAGTTATAACCTTTTTTTGGAGGTTTAAGAGTCTCAGTGGCCATTAAAATAATTGAACCACTGCATTTTACTTATCAGATGTTGCACGAGTCAAATTATTAAATTTTCTACAGTTGTTTGCACTACAGAATTTAAAAGTGAAATAACTACTAACATTTCAATGTCTTGTTTAAGCCAGCATTTGGACATAGATTTGATTGAAATTTAAATCGGTTCCGGAAGAGCAAAGAAAAAAGGAATATTTTGTTAATAGGAACAAAAAAGTGTTTATAGCCGTAACGATATAAACAAGAATACTCATCCAAGCCGAAGGAACATGTACATACGGCATACGAGAATTTCCACCTTGTTGAAGATCTAGTGGTGCTACCTGATCACGCCCAACTCTAGTCCTAAAAAGGATAAGCGGTCGCTGCAAATATAATCCGGTCTAAAAGTCCGGAGTCGAATCCCACAAGGAACTAAGGCTTAGCTATATCTGTTTAATATCACTAAGAAGACAAGTTTGAACAATTTTCTAAATTATAAAGATTGAGATTTATATTTCTAACTAATTAACTAGCAAATACTACAAAACGGTAAAATTATCAACTAACGAGACAAAGGGTTGGAGACTAAATTAAGGAGGTCTAGAGTTATGATTTTCCCAATTGTCGGAATCCTTCTAGCTATGTTCCCTATAATTTTTGCAGTGTATTCTCTACTGATCGTGAGCACTTTAGGTGTCGTAATTCTCTCTCGAGCAACTACAACAATTTACTAGACATATTCTCTCGAACTACGCTAGTTGGCTTTATCTAACTGCTCATTATGACCACGTCAAGGCTTTGTTATTTCTAAACTTGCCTTTAAACCCACTGTATTGATTTCTCACATACGTTAGGAGTGACGTTGTTCAACAACTACCTAAATATGTACTCTCTCTCGAGCACTACACACTAAATAGACACAGTCAATTGATGGTTATTCAATCAACAACAACAAACACAGAGTTGAACAAGTAGAGAAATCCAACGGCTCAATTATATAAAAACATAACAAGAATTTATCCGACAAAAGGTTCCATCAAAACCCTAGATAACAAATTAGTTATTCATAATAGTATGTAAAACTACAATACTAAAAGTCATAACCAACAATGAAAAAATAGGAAGAGGAAGGAAAAACTCGTAGAAGAATTCCCCGCCTTGCTCCTATTGTGTCTATGCCTCCTTAGGTCGAATCTGTGTCAAAAATTGATCTCCTCCCCCGCCTCCTTAGGTCTAAAAATCGAGCTTCCCCTTTGCTTGGGCGAGTTTGTTGAGTTTATAAAGGGTTGGGATAAGTTTTCCCCGATTTACACTTTAGTCCCAAAATTTCTAGGCAGTTACACAGTCCACCGCGGCAGAACGCGGCAGAAAGCGGCGCGAGCGCGGTGAAAGACAAACATTCTGCCTCGCTTTCTTAGCCTACCGCGGTCCATCCGCGGTTGCGGTGGCATCAAGCCCAGTCCTCTTTGCCTCTTTCTTGCTTATTTTCGCTCGGGTTCTTCTTGATTGGCCTTTTATCCACATTCTTGACTCCAAAACACTCCATAGTATCTTCCTAACTTGGATTGGTCCCTGCAAAGCAAAAGAACACCAATTAGAGTATTTTGTTATCATTTAGCCTTTAAAACAACCATAAAGTATGGCACAATTGGAGTGTAAATAACATCTATATAGCCTATTATCATTACCCGAAGACTTAGATGAATAGCCATTGCTATTAAGAAAAACCGAGATCCAATGAGAATTTGCGCGTAGCTTCTGGTCTTTGACATCAAAAAAGAAGGTTGTAAATAAAAAAAAATTCAAGTTGTGTGAAAAATAATTTTTGAAAGTTGAAGTTGTGTTTGGACATGAATTTTATTTGAAAGTTGAAGTTTTGTGAGTGGAAGAAAAAATTTCATCCAAAAACTATCCTAAACCAGTTTTTGGAAACTTAAAATTTTTTTAAGTATTTTTCCAAAACATGATCATATTTTATAAATAAAAAATATTTTTAATTATTTTTTAAAACTGAAGCCAAAATCTATGACCAAACTGGAGCTCAGTAGTCACAAAATTTTGAAATGGCGGTTACTCTTTGAGGTCATCTCCAACTTTAACACCAAATTTCACGCCAAAATGGTGTAACACCAAATTTACTCCAACCATTGCACCATTTTTTTACACCAAATCTTCTCTATCTTCTATATTATATTATTATCTTCTATTTACTTCTCATTTTTTATTTCCTTCAAACAAATACTTTCTTTTTTTCTTTTTTCCATATTCATTATATATAATTCACATTCACCACTTATATAATCATTTATTACAAAATTATTTTAAAGGATAAATCAACTAAAAGTGAAATCATTGATAAAAGATAATTAAATAAATATTATATTATAGTCAAATTTAATTTAAGTACCACATAAATATTTAACTTTCGCCTCTATTCTCCCATAAATGCTCGATTAATGCATTACGAAGTGCGAAATGCGCATCTTTATCCTTAATGTATTTTATTTTATGTATTTTTAATTTTCTTTTTTAAATTTTAGTTTTCACTTTTCAATTTTAGCAACATTAGATATCTTACATTTGCATTTTTTTTTTAAATAATGATTATATTTCTTTTTATACAATTATAATAATAATAAAATTAACTTATAATTTTATATAAATATAATATATACAAAAATTAATATATCAAAAAAATAGGATATAAAATTATAATTATAAAGATCTTAATATAAAAATTAATTATATACATAATATATGATAAATTAAAAGTCCAAAAAATAAAAAGATGAATAAAATAATAATAAACTAAATTTGGTGTGATGAATAGTGTTACACCAAATTTGGTGCAACACTATCATATTGTATAATGGTGCAAGATTTGATGTTTCATTGAAGCAAAAAACACTAAATTTTATACCAAATTTGGATTTGGTGCAACATTTGTGCCGCCTTGGAGATGGTTTGAGGTTTCATACTTTTCCCAACATCTTAAAGAATGTTGAGGCAGGTCTAGGAAAGATAAAAATATTCATATTTTCTAAACACCTCGAAAATCAAGATGTTTTCTTAAACAATTGCCTAGGAAATAAATTGATTTTTAAATCAAAATGATTACAGAAAGGTGATAACTTTAGTGTCATTTTGCTACTTCTTTTTGGCAGGATTTAAAGCTATATTTGGGAAATTTCTCCGTATTTACTAGTCACAAAATGAAAAAATGGAGCCATTTCGTATCCTTGCAACGCAAGTATTTAGTTTACCCAAAGAAAGAAAACTAAGGATTTTTAGTCTTAATTTTAAAAGGATTAAACATAATTTTTTTTTATCCTTATAAATCATGTTTAATATGGTACCATATTAAACATAATTTATTTGCTGCACAATAGGTTTCACTTCTCGTCTCTCAAAGGAAAAATTTCACATAAGAATAACTGAGCTCTCTACTTTTTAATTTTATAGCCCATATTTCAATCTACAATCAACTGACCCAGAAATAATAGGCTAATACTCTACATTCAACTCCAATAGGTTTTCGTAATTACTATCTAATTTTTAAAAAAGATTGCTCAAGTTTTTAAGTTAACTTTCGAATCAGTAACGGCGACTCAAATATTAGTTCAACAAACCAAAGCCACTTGGGTAGTGAAAATTAGATTTTTAACAAGCTTAAATATGTGGGTTTAAATTTCAAATTTGATTTTGTGAGAATTTTGGAGTGGGTATTATTTAAACTTGTTAGAAATACTATAAGAAAGATGTGTATGAAATTTGAAGTAATTTAATGGAGATTTGGACTGGTTTTGAACAAGAATTGCAACTGAAAATCGTGGAAGAAGTTCGTCTATAGACGTTTGCATAAAGGTATATAAAAGTGTATAATAGTGTATAAGATGTGTTTATACACTCGTATACACTATTATACAAGATTATACAAAAAATTGACTTCGTCTTCTTCCTTGCGTTCTGAAATTTAACTCAAATCTTGCTCAAATCTACTTCAAATCAGTTCAAATTTAAATCTTGAACTCCTTTTGATATTTGAAATCAATGGAACACACCCAATCCAAACAACTAACAAACTCAAAAATCATATTTTCGAAAGCGAAGCTTTGAATGGCCTTCAATGGTGGACTTCTACTTTTCAATTTTCTTACATTGCAACCAGGTGACACATGCGGAGAAGCAGAAAATACTCAGCCCCTTGAAGCATATGTAGAAGATGTGAGAAGAAGAGAGAGTGAAAACAATTGTTGTGAGAATATATATTTAACTCCATAGCTTTTAAAAGCAATGATTGTAAGAACACATATTTTGAATTTGTCAGTGCTTTCAAAATATGTACAATATGGGTTAGGTAGGATAAAACTTAAAAACATGGACCATTTTTTATTATGGTATGAAGTCATGTGTATTTTCTTGTAATTCCTCTCTCGAATAGGACAAACAAAATATATGTCCAACTCTCGAGTCATTTTTATATGATGAATACTCTTCAAAATGTTGTAAATTTACAAATAAAAATGTTATATATCGAAGAATTAAAATCTCACGCTAACTTGAGATCTGAAATGCAAGAGAATATCATCAAGCTACAAGTCCATTAATTTAAACTAGTATTAGAACCCGTACGATGCACATACACAAATATCAAATTATAATTTGAGTTATTGAAATTACCTTAAAATTTAAACCTTCCAGATAACATGTTTTTTTTTTTTTATTATTTTATTTTATATCTGTAACAATCCACACCCTTGATTTTAGTACTTGTATTATATTCTGTGGTCAATATTAAATAATGTTAAACATATCACGTTTGTGATATGTCTTGTTTGAGCATATTATTTTAACAAAATTCTCACTGCTACTTTATGTTTCACCTCGAATTTGAATAAGTCTTGTCCTTCTACATTTTCATCCAAAAGGATGCTACAAAGCTTGGTCGGTTACAAAGCTTGATCAATTAATTAATTAATTCGTCCCTTCCATAATTTATTTCGTCCCACCATAATTATACAAAAAAAAATATTAACTAACTTATACTACTATATGTTATTTATTTTCCAGATTAAATCTATATTTAATAATATAATAGAGATTTATATCATAATTAAAAAATAATTCTTATTGAACTACTACTTCCATTAATTACGTTTCCATTTATAATTCAAATTTTTAATGTTGTCTTAAAAGTGCCAAGTGGCTTCATTTTAGCTTGCCACTTACTTAACCACATGCTTCACTACCCTCTTTTAATATAATAGATAGATTTTATTTTGTTTTAAAAATATTGCTCGAAAAATTTAAATTATTTAAAATTTAATAATATTTTTAAATATTGTATATTTACTTTATTTTTATTTCTAAACTTATGATTTACAGATGTCCTTACATTATCTCTAATTTATATTGTTCAATATTTTTAGTTTTTAATTTTGCTATTAGACTTGAGTTATGTGGACTTATATTATGACTTTTCTTATTATAATATAAAAAAATTTCTCATCTCAAATTTAAATAAGTGTTTCCCTTTTTCCTATGATAAAAAATCTGAATCTTTATTTTTTTCTATTTATTCTTTATTTTAGGTTTTATATTATTCAATACCTAATATTATTACACTTTCATGTGAATTTTTATCAGCCCGTTTGAACTTAATATCTATTTATACCACACTCATTCTAATATAAATAGATAAAAATTAAAAAACTTTCTCATCTCAAATTTAAATAATTTTTATCATTTTATTTTCTTAATTGGACCATATTTTCAAAAAATTATGTTATGCTTTCAAACTTAAACTAATTGAACTCAATTCAAATATTAATTATAGAAAAATATTTTCTTAATTGTTTGAACACATTAAATATTGTAGTAA
The DNA here is from genome assembly GCF_001879085.1 of Nicotiana attenuata. Classification (NCBI taxonomy): domain Eukaryota; kingdom Viridiplantae; phylum Streptophyta; class Magnoliopsida; order Solanales; family Solanaceae; genus Nicotiana; species Nicotiana attenuata. The sequence goes on from NW_017671049.1 coordinate 74,185, forward strand.
TATTTGCGTATAAAATATTCGTTTGCACAATTTATCAGTATTAATATAAATTTATTATTCTTGTTATTAAAATATCTTTTGCTGATTATTTAATGTTTCTCTTACCTTATAAATAATTTGTATACTTTATGTAAGATCTTACTTTGCTGCTTGAATTTATTTAATTTTTAAAATCAATAAATCTTTAATATCTTACGTAAATTTTAGTTTTATTTATATTTTAACTTACTCCAAAGTGTAAATAGTCATAGGTTATCTCAATTTACGTCTTTTTATATTTTTATTATTTTCTATTATAATTTTTAATTAATTTTTACCTCCATATTTCTAGCTAATATAGAAGAAAATCTATTAATGGATCAATATATAGATATAAATATAGATATAGATATAGATATAGATATAAATTTAAATATAGATATATAGATTAGATTTGTCTAAGATCTATTTAGATTATGTATAAGATTCATTAAATTACTTCCATTAATTATGCTTCTATATATAATTTCTAGTTATTAATGTTGTCCTAAAATTGCCAAGTGGCGTTATTTTAGCTTGTCACTTTGTTTAACCACAATGCATACTACTCTCCTTTTAATATACTCCCTCCGGTTCACAATAAGTGTCCAATTTGCTTTTTCATTTTGGTTCAAAATAAGTATCCAGTTATGTAATCAAGAAAGAATTCAATTTGTTTTTACAAAATAACCCCTATGTACATATTCCTAAAAAGTTTTCTTACTCCTCACATTAAATGTTTAATTAGGGATAGTTTAGTCATAGTAGGTATTTTTGTATAGAATTTAGTATTTTCTTAATGG
>NW_017671049.1:76402-141266 GCF_001879085.1 Nicotiana attenuata
GGGGCGGGTTGAAATATTTTTTTGTTAAACTCAACGTGGTTGTTGGGCGATTGCGGGTTGTAGGGAAATTTGAGCAATCCATAGAATCTGGTTATATAATTCTTCCGCTAAGCCTCTAATTATCCAGTATCGTTCAATCTTCTTTATTCCTTTACGGCTTTATCACATTATATCCAATATTTATTCCCTCATCTTAAATTGAAATATTACAAAAACGAATTGCTATATTTAGTTTGTATTGTCAAACCAGTTTATGCATTTAGCTCATCATTTTTACTACAAAACCAATTAGCTCATCACATTTGTCCAGAAACGATCCTAAGAAGATTCCAAATGATCAATAGGGTAATAACAAAACGTTTTACCCCTTTAATTTTCTGAGTATGCTTTCGCTCTAATAATGTTTCTGATTCTTAATTTTAATAGCCCTAAAATAAAGAAAACTAGTTCTGTTAATACAAGTTAACAGAAAAATGTTTGGGAAAAGGGGAAATGTTTACAATGAGCAACAAAAACTTATTTTTTTTTTTCTAATTGACGAATTCTGTACATGATCAACAAAAGATCTTGCATTTATTTTTATTAAACTGAAAATTCCATCCGAAATCAAAAGAAAAAAAACCAAACAAAATGAAGAAAAAAACTTATGCGGGGCGGGGCAGGGCGGGTGGATGCAGGTGTTGTTGTGAAGCGGGTGGACGCGGGTAAAAAAGCTATGTGAGGCGGGGCGGGGCGGAGCGGGTTGAAATCCTTGCAGATTTACGCGGGTTTGCTCAGCAACCGCACCGCACCTTTTGCCATCCCAACATATCCATACCATTATAACCCTTAATAGTGCAGCCTTGCAATTGTACCTTTCTTTATTAAAGATTATACGTTATGCAGATTTTAATAATTTATTGAAATTCATCTTGTCAAAATTAGGAACTGTTCATTTCATTTTATTTTCTTTTAATTATTTTTCTCTCACTTCAATCTTTACTTTTTTTTCTTTTTCTGATTCTACGGTATTAGACTGTTCCAATCCAAATCTGTAATAATAAATAAATCAGCGCATGTTATAAGCAGTTGACTTTTAAATATAGGTAGGTTTAAAATCAAGAGCATGGATGAATAAAATTTGTTATCTTAGCTAAGCTGTTGATTAGATCTGCGGAAATATCGGAAAAATATGCGAAACTTGCTTTAAAAAAAGACTTAAGCAAAGAATAGAGGTGAACATAGAAATAAATTAAGGTCACTATTAATAAGTCGCTGTTTGTCATTCATTTACAAAAATGGTCCATTCTAACACGTAAACGATGACACACATATTAGACACGGTTTGAAGCATGATTCACCTTTTATTTTTAATCTATCTTTTTTTTTTCTTTCTTGAACTCGAAGTTTACTGTTGAAAACACTGTTGATTCTATATGTGGGATCGGGAAAAAGAATAAGAAAAAAAGTAATGTACTGTATACTTGCAAATTTATTTGCTTGGTTTATAAATTTTGTAGTATTTGATATCTGATCCCAGTGGCGGCGCCAGGATTTTCTTTAAGGGGAGTTAAAATATAAAGAAACAAACTCACCAAGAAGTCAAGGGGTGTCATTATATAGTATATATACATTTTCTTAAATTACCGAGCTATATAGTGCAATTTCTGGTGAAGGGGTGTCGGTTGACACCCCTTTGGTGCACGTGGCTCCGCCACTGTCTGATCCCGTTAGAATCTATTATGTATTGAGGATTAGTGGGTTTTTCTAAAGGGTGTGAATGAAAAATGAGACACCTTTTGGATTACACGTCTCCATCTTACCCTTTTGTATACGGTCAGAATCGGGCTTGCCTAATTTCGTATGACTAGCCAAAATCGGGACGGAAGATCTAGGCCCGGCCCCAGTTATATCGAAACATGGTACAAAGATGGATTGGCAAGCTCGTTGATCAATGGACGATCAAGATCGAGGCAAGCCATGATCGAGAACGAAGCGAGAAAGAAATCAAGCAAGATCGAAGGAGGCCTGCTACGACGAATAACAGAAAGCCATGATAACCGCGATCGGGCGAGGATCGTGGCGAAAATCTCGGCACGTGTCGAGTCAAGATCGGATGTTTAGCCTATCATGGGATTTACTTCTATAATTAGAATTATACCATAAATAGGATTCCTCTACTTTATAAAGAGGGTCTTAATCATTTTGTAAACATCATACATTCACGCATAACAAGGCAATATATTATATTTTCTTTTGCAAACTCTGTTGTTCAAGTTCATACTTTTCAATAAGCATACTCAGTTGGTTCGAGGGTAGTCTAGCTCGAGGGTCATAGTTGTTCATCACATTGGTTTGCTTTATTTTACTGGGAATTCGTATCTCGATTCCAAATGGAGCGAATGGATTTGCCACCGATCACCGATGATTGGGCTGTTCAAGCTTTTACTCAAGGTCTCAACGCTCGAAGTTCCGTAGCTTCACAACAGTTGAAGCAGAATTTGATCAAATATCCAGCTGTCACTTGAGCTGATGTACATAATCTGTATCAGTTGAAGATCAGGGTCGAGGATGATCAACTGGGGTCTCCGATCGGTTCGATTTATCCTAACAGGCCCATGGACAGAGTTAAAAGGGACGTCGATCGGGAACTACGGTCGAACACAGACTGATATCAGCCATACAGTGGAGATCGGAAAAATAACGGACCTGTACGCAACCCTGTTCGGAATGATAGAAGGAATGATCGGGGACAGAGTTCCCGAGGGCTCATGAGCAAAAGTGGTTTCGATAGTGAAGTCGGGACCAAAGAAGCACCTTGATTGTCAGAATATAACTTCAACGTGGATGCTTCTGCCATAGTATTAGCCATTGGACGTATCAAAGATATCAGGTGGCCTCGACCTCTGCAAACCGATCCGGCCCAGATAAATTCAAACCAAATATGCAAGTATCATGGTACCCATGGCCATAAAAAAGAAGATTGCAGACAGCTAAGGGAGGAAGTAGCTCGATTGTTCAACGAGGGTCACTTTCGAGAATTCTTAAGTGTTCGGGTCAAGAATCACTTCAAAAACAGAGATTCAAATAGGCAGAACGAGCAAGAATAGCCGCAGCATGTGATTCAAATGATCGTTGGAGCAGTCGACATTCCTCAAGGACCGATATTTAAGTGCACCAAGGTGATGATCACAAGGGAAAATTGAACACGAGACTACTTACCAGAAGAGACCTTGTCTTTTAACGACGAGGATGCGGAAGGAATCGAAAAACCTCATAACAACGCACTGGTAATGTCTGTCCTTATGAGTAAAATTCAAGTTAAACGTGTTTTGGTTGATCCAGGTAGCTCGGCCAACATTATTCGATCGAGGGTTGTAGAACAGCTCGGTCTACAAGATCAAATAGTGCTCGCAGCCCGAGTACTTAATGGTTTCAACATGGCAAGTGAAACCACCAAAGGTGAGATTGTTTTTCTAGTGAATGTGGCCGGGACCATCCAAGAAACAAAGTTCCATGTAATCGAGGGCGACATGAGATACAATGCCCTGCTCGGAAAGCCTTGGATCCATAACATGAGGGCGGTACCCTCGACCCTTCACCAAGTTCTGAAGTTGCCGACAACTGAAGGAGTCAAAACAGTGTACGGGGAATAGCATGCTGTCAAGGAGATGTTTGCAATTGATGAAGTGATACTGGTGTCAACACTTTCTTCAGCAAAGGGATCGGACTCAAAGGGAAAGCAAGAGGCTAAATAGCAACCACAGACGCCAGCCTCAACACAACCGGAGAAGCGAGAGACCGTTGAGGACGACGACTATGGGACACCTCGATATTTCGTATTTCCCGATGACTCCGACACCACCAAATCAACGGTCGAAGAGCTGGAACAAATCACATAGACTGAACATCAGCCAAAACGAAAGGTATAATTGGGCACGGGGCTAACTCTCGAGCTCAAGAAAAATCTTATTCATTTCCTTACAGCTAACATAAATTGCTTTGCTTGGTCCCACCTCGATATGACAGGGATCCCGCCGGAAATTACCACTCACAAGTTGAGCCTGGATCCTAAATTCCGCCCGGTGAAGCCAAAAAGAAGGCCCTAGTACGAGATTAAACATGCCTTTATCAAGGACGAGGAAACCAAACTTCTTAAAATAGGATCTATTCGGGAAGTAAAGTATCCCGAATGGCTAGCAAACGTAGTGGTAGTCCCTAAGAAGGGAAACAAACTTAGAATGTGTGTACATTATAAAGACCTAAATAAGGCATGCCCCATGGATTCTTTTCCTTTGCCTAACATCGATCGTATGATCGATGCCACGGCCGGCCACGAGACTCTTAGTTTTCTCGATGCATATTCCAGGTACAACCAAATACAAATGAACCCGGGAGACCAGGAAAAGACTTCGTCCATTACGAAGTACGGTACCTACTGTTATAATGTAATGCCATTCGAACTAAAATATGCTGGTGCAACCTATCAACGCCTAGTAAATCGGATATTCGAAGAACAAATAGGGAAATCTATGGAAGTTTATATTGATGACATGCTAGTTAAGTCCCTACAAGCATAGGACCATTTAAAGCATTTGCAGGAAACCTTTAATATACTGAGGAAGTACAAAATGAAGCTCAACCCAGAAAAGTGCGCATTCGGGGTTGGTTCGGGCAAGTTTCTCGGCTTCATGGTGTCCAACCGGGGGATCGAGATCAACCCCGATAAAATCAAAGCTATCGAGGATATCAAGGTCGTAGATAATGTAAAGGCCGTGTAGAGGCTAACCTGGCATAACAACCTTGGTGCGATTCATTTTGAGGTCCTCAGACCGGAGTTACCGATTCTTCTCGCTGCTTAGGAAGAAGAACAATTTTGCATGGACCCCGGAATATCAGCAGTCCATGGAAGAACTAAAGCAGCACTTATCGAGCCCGCCGCTGCTTCACCCCAAAAATGGACGAACAACTTTACTTATACTTGGCAGTCTCAGAGATAGCGGTAAGTGGAGTCCTGGTTCGAGAGGAACAAGGTACGCAATTCCCTGTCTATTATGTTAGTCGGACCTTAGGTGAGGCTGAGACTAGATATCCACACTTAGAAAAATTAGCACTTGCTTTAATAAGAGCCTCTAGGAAACTAAAACCATACTTCCAATGTCATCCAATATGTGTTGTGACAACTTATCCTCTTCGAAATATTTTGCACAAACCCGAACTGTCAGGCTGATCGGCCAAATGGGCTATCGAAATCAGTGGGTACGATATTGAGTATCGACCCCAAACCGCCATCAAGTCTCAAATCTTAGCAGACTTCGTGGCTGATTTTTCACCGACCCTCGTACCCGAGGTTGAAAAGGAACTACTAATGAAATCGGGTACATCCTCGGGAGTCTGGACCCTCTTTACGGACGGTGCTTCAAATGTGAAGGGGTCCGGACTAGGTATCGTATTAAAATTACCCACGGGTAATATAGTTAGGCAGTCTATTAGAACTACGAAATTGACTAACAATGAGCTGAATATGAGGCCATGATTGCAGGTCTCGAACTAGCTAAGAGTTTGGGAGCCGAGGTCATAGAGGCCAAGTGTTATTCATTCCTCGTGGTAAACCAAGTTAACAGGACTTTCGAAGTCCGATAAGACCGAATGCAAAGACACTTGGATAAACTACAAACCACTCTACATCGGTTTAAGGAATGGACCTAGCAGCATGTACCTCGAGAACAGAACAACAAGGCCGACGCTCTTGCCAACCTAGGTTCATCGGTCGAAGACAAAGAACTCAACTCGGGGACTGTTGTACAACTCACGAGGTCGGCGATCGAAGAAGGCCACGAGAAATAAATTCCACGAGTTTGACCTGGGATTGGAGAAACAAGTACATAGAATACTTGAAGAATGGAAAGCTCCCATCGGCTCCAAAGGAGTCAAGAGCTCTACGCACAAAGGCAGCACGGTTCATTTTGTCCAAAGATGGAACATTGTTTAGAAGGATGTTCGATGGACCGTTGGCAATATGTTTGGGTCCGGGAGACACCGATTACGTCCTAAAGGAAGTTCACAAAGCACTTGTGGAAACCATTCCGGTGCCGAATCATTGGTCCACAAAGTAATCAGAGTAGGATACTACTGGACCGATATGGAGTAAGACGCAAAGAAGTTCGTTCAAAAATGAGACCAATGCCAAAGGTATGCGCCAATGATTCACCAATCTGAAGAGCAACTCCATTCGGTCTTATCCCCATGGCCGTTCATGAAATGGGGAACGGACATCGTCGGCCCTCTCCTATTGGCCTCAGGTAAAGGTCAGTTTATTTTATTTATGACTGATTATTTTTCTAAGTAGGTTGAAGCACAGGTTTTCGAGAAAGTCAGAGAAAAGGAAGTCATAGAATTCATCTGGGATCACATCATATGTCAATTCGGGATTCCCTCCGAGATCGTATGTGATAATGGAAAGCAATTCATCGGCAACAAGGTGACTAAGTTTCTTGAGGATCACAAGATCAAAAGAATCCTATCGACGCCTTATCATCCTAGCGGGAAAGGACAAGCCAAGTCGACCAATAAAACTATCATTCAGAACCTTAAGAAGAGATTGACCGATGCAAAAGGAAAGTGGAGAGAGATACTGCCCGAGGTTCTATGGGCATACTGCACAACATCGAAGTCCAGCACCGGAGCAACACCATTCTCATTATCTATGGCACCGAATCTCTAATCCCGGTCGAAGTCGAAGAACCCAGCATCAGATATTGATATGCAACAGAAAAGTCAAATAATGAGGCCTTGAGTACGAGCTTAGATTGTTGAATGAAAGACGTGAAGACGCCTTCGTCCGATTGGCCGCTCAAAAATAGCAGATCAAAAGGTACTACAATCGAATAGCCAATCTTCGACATTTTAAGATCGGGGACTTGGTGCTAAGAAAGTTCACCCTCAACACTCGAAATTCAAATGAAAGAAAGCTGGGTCCAAACTGGGAAGGACCGTACCAGGTTCTCGAAATTACCGGAAAAGGGTCCTACAAGCTCTGTACAATGAGCGGCGAACAATTACCAAGCAATTGGAACATATCGCACTTAAAACGATACTACTGCTAAGTATGACCTTCTCCATTTTCATTTATATTTTAAACTAAACTCCTGCAGGTGTTTGACCAGAGACAACAATGGACTCCTCAACACGAAGACTTTAGGTCTGAAAGCACGCGTTGCACTCTTTTTCCCTTAGACCGTTTTGTCCCAAAAGGGTTTTCCGGAGATTTTTAACGAGGCAACCATTGATCGTGCTAACTTAGAACAAGTCAACAGTATCCGAGGCTTCTTTACAATCAACATCAAATACTTGGGGGCATTACCCTCGAATGTCAACTTTGTTGCGAGAAAATTACTTCATGGCATCGGGGAATCAGTAAAAAAATTTGCAAGGGCCAAACGGTCAAACGAACCGTGCCCGCATAGTTTGCTCGAGCCCTGACACAGAACATGTACGCATGTATCATCAATTATAAAGAGAAGTATTTTTCGTTGCCAATATCTCATGTCTTAGAAAAATTTTCCTACTTTACAAATTCATACTCTCAATCTATTATGTAAATAGACTCAAGGGCCGATCATAACCGGAGTTCAGATAATTAACCCCACACTTGAGGACTGTCGTCCAAAAAATAAACGAGATTGAATTGTCAAAACTTCGAGATCGTACAACCGATTAGGCAACTCTCAATTTTTATAGGCCACGGCCATCCCGCTCAGGGACTGACACTTCGGGCAAGCTCGAAGTGAAACAAGAACAGTAAGCCCAAGGGGAAAAATAGGCCTTCATATTCTTTCATAAACCGATTAAAAAGGCTACCCTCGGCAAAATCATACAAGGCTTCGATAATATCAAGCCTCGAAAACTCTAATGAGTACAAAATTGTTTGAACTCTCGAACTGCACCTTATTTCATGCTAAGGTATTATAACCTCTGTGAACATGAATGATAAACAAAGGGAATTGCTAAAAAAAAAGATAAACAAAGGGAAGACTTTAAAAGCGAAAAAGGGTAGAAAAGCCTTATATATATATGATTAAATGATCGTTCTACAAAGGCCGGATCGTCCGGATACAACAATTTATAAAGGCCTTAGGGATACTTTAACTCCGAGTTTGAGAAACTATTCCCACTAGATTAAAAGCCTAAGGGCTGCCTTATTTTGGGTTCGAGTAGACCCTTACCTCGAGTAAAAGCCTAAAGGGAACCTTATTTCAAGTTCGATCGGGTCCTCACTCAATCATTAAGCTTAAGGGTTACATAAACTCAAAATTCGAGTTATCATTCGGGGTCCATCGTTTAGAAAAGATCAAAGACAAGGCTTAATATGTTACACCCCATGTTTTCGTACGTGAGAGTACGTCGTAAGTCAACTAATGTAAGCTCAGAAATGAGATCATCTTTGAAATTACATAAAGTAAGTTAATCATGTTACTATGGAGGTTACAAATATTTAAGATCACTAATACCAAGTACCAAGAGTGTTGGAAGGCTTAGAAGCTAAACGAATAAAAAAAAATAAGTTTCGTCGAAAGTCGACAAGCTGGGATGTTATAACATGTACTTTTGGGGTGAGACTAGGGTGNGTACGGTAAACTAAACGTCGACGTAAAGTTAAGTAAACAAGTAAACAAGAAAGCTCAATTTAAATACTTCAAGTAGAAACGGATTTACAACAATTAGCTCAAGTACGCGCTCGTCACCTCACGTACGGGGCATTCAAATATTCAAGATCATATCCTAAGGGAAAAAGGTCCCCCACACGAAGTTAGACAAGCCACTTACCTCGAACCGGCTCAATATCAACTAGAAATCACGCTCTTGCCACGAGTATCCGACTCCAAATGGCTCAAATCTATTCAATTCAATTACACATTGTAAATAACATCGCAAACACCTGGTTTGCTAATAAATTCAAAGCTACGGCGTAAAATTAGGTGAAATGACCAAAATGCCCTCTGGGACAACGCCCCGGAATCGAATAATTTTCACATTTTCAGAACCCTCGTACTCTCACGAGTCTAACCATATAAAAATCTCCCAAATCAGAGGTCAATTGCCCACGCAAAACTCAATAATTAGGTCTATGAAGTTTCTTCCAATTTTTGATCCTAAATTCGAATTCCAAAGGTGCATTTAACTATAAAATGATGAAATATAACAAGAAGGGGCCAAAGAAACGTTACCCAGTGATCTTCACTTCACATAATTAAAAAATTTATCGATTCGACATCGGAGTAGAGAGATATTTGCAGTTGCGCAAGACTGCATATGTGACAAGTAGGCGTGTCACTAAAGCTTTTTGAGCAACACATTTCGTGTGTTATATGAGGTCTTTTTGGATATATTATATACCTAATTGAAGGTCTTGAATTTAGTTTCTAACCCTCTTAATCATTTGTTCATACGACATTCGAATAAAAAGATATAAGCATCGGAAGAAGGGCCAATGCTAGGGTGCCAGACTAGCACCTCTTTGCCTTTTCAAAAGATGATATATATAGGTTTTAAATCGCCTTTCTCTTCAGTTTTTTCATAGAAAAGGAGCAGATAACCCCCATAAACTTACCCTAAATCTCTCTACAAGGTTTTCCAAGAAGATTAACATCTCGGGTACGAAATCAGGAAGTGATAACATTAGAATGATCCCTACGACATAAGTATCGCTTCTCTTTTTCTTTGTAGTTTGAGTTTTGGAAGGTACTTCATAGTTAAGAAAACGCCTACTTTCCGTATTTAAGCTTTTAAATATCAAGGAAGGTTGATANATGGTAGGTTACAAATATTTAAGATCACTAATACCAAGTACCAAGAGTGTTGGAAGGCTTAGAAGCTAAACGAATAAAAAAAAATAAGTTTCGTCGAAAGTCGACAAGCTGGGATGTTATAACATGTACTTTTGGGGTGAGACTAGGGTGCTTAATATTATAAGGAAATTATGTTATGAGTTATTTTGGTCGTATAGTAGTGTAATATGTTTTGAAGTCAAGTGAGTTGTGGAACAAAATTTGGAAAAGGTCATGACAAGTTACATTCATAAATGTGTTGAAACTTAGGTCAAATGTAGCTGAGCTTTTCTCCCAATATACTTGGAATTAGGGGATTATATACCTACCAAATTGAATATCTATAAGTATAATTTTTAAATAATTAAAAAATTTATCGATTCGACATCGGAGTAGAGAGATATTTGCAGTTGCGCAAGACTGCATATGTGACAAGTAGGCGTGTCACTAAAGCTTTTTGAGCAACACATTTCGTGTGTTATATGAGGTCTTTTTGGATATATTATATACCTAATTGAAGGTCTTGAATTTAGTTTCTAACCCTCTTAATCATTTGTTCATACGACATTCGAATAAAAAGATATAAGCATCGGAAGAAGGGCCAATGCTAGGGTGCCAGACTAGCACCTCTTTGCCTTTTCAAAAGATGATATATATAGGTTTTAAATCGCCTTTCTCTTCAGTTTTTTCATAGAAAAGGAGCAGATAACCCCCATAAACTTACCCTAAATCTCTCTACAAGGTTTTCCAAGAAGATTAACATCTCGGGTACGAAATCAGGAAGTGATAACATTAGAATGATCCCTACGACATAAGTATCGCTTCTCTTTTTCTTTGTAGTTTGAGTTTTGGAAGGTACTTCATAGTTAAGAAAACGCCTACTTTCCGTATTTAAGCTTTTAAATATCAAGGAAGGTTGATAAATTTGTTTCCTAATAGTTAGAACTAATGGGACGGTGATCGGAAGCCGTAAGTTTGATTTATTTCACTTTTAGTGGACTGTTTTGTAGTCCACTCGTGTTGGCCACTTGTGCTAATGTTTTATGGAGTTTTGGAGGATAAAAGATGTGGAGAAACACCACATAATGACGGAATGGTTGTTTGGTCATTCGTCGTTACATTTTCGGGTTGTTTGACACTGCTAGGGTTGTCGTTTTGTGTATGAACTGATTGGGGTGTGGGGGCTGCTTTGTGGTATTTTGTGATGGGTTAAGGTTGGAAAATGATGTATACATGTTTTTATTGTTGTGTTCTTGTTGCTTTTGGTGCTATGCCGAATTGGGAGGAAGTAAAGATAATAGGGGAGATGTTGCCCGTTTTATTATAAAATAAGCTTGTCGTTCATTTTGTGATAGTTGTACCTTCCATAACTTGATGATAGTATTGTAATAATTGTTGTAGATTAAGGTGAAATGAGACGAGTTTAACGGGGTTATTGGGCAGGTTGTGATAAGGTATGTTAAGGCTAAACATTTCCTTCATTTTGGCATGATCTCATAATACATATGTTTGATAACGAGACATAAAGAGAAGTTCGTATTCTCGAACTTATGTACATTATCATAGTCTCATAATTTACAGTATCCTTCCTTATAGAGACTTTATATTTAGTTAAGTATTGTCTTCTTCCAGTCAAGAGAGCAGAGGGTGTGTGTGTGTGTGTATATATATATATATATATAGAGTATTACAGTATTTTCACCATCATAGAGCTATAATTGGTGGGCAGGTCCCTATTGGGCAACCTCTGATCAGACGGTAAGTTATATACCAAGCCTACTGTGGCTGAGCGCCTATGAGCGAGCCCAGAATGGCCGAGATACAGAGCCTAGTATGGCCGAGCGCCTGTGAGCGAGCCTACTACAGCAGAGCAGTTACACATAACAGCTGGATAGACCTTCCCAGTAGACAGAGCCAAACATCAGCTTGCTTGGAAGCTCCACTTCCCCGGAGTTACCAGGTTTAGACCTTGGAGTCCATTTTCTTATACAGGTTGATGGGTAGGTCGAGGCCCTGTCCCGACCATAATACAGTCATCTTTAAAGGCTTGTAGACAAGTTTTGTATAGTTTGTATATCAGTAGATGTTCATGGCGGCCTCGTCAGCCTCCACACACACACACACACACACACACACACACACATATATATATATATATATATATATATATATATATATATATATATATATATATATATATATATATATATATATATAAAAGCTTTTGGGTATGTTTACCTCTTAGATAAGAGAGACAATATTTTCATATGATTTAGAATATGGCCTCATCGGCCTAATTTGAGGGCTACCTCTCCAGAGTTTACAGTTACAGAGTGGTACGCTCGGGCCGAGTATGGCAGCGGGTGCCGGTCATGCCTCGTCAGGTTTAGGGCGTGACAAACTTGGTATCAGAGCAGCTCTATCCTAGGGAATCTACAAGTGTGTCTAGTAGAGTCTTGTTTATGGGTGTGTTGTGCACCACACTTATAAGCAAGAGGCTACAACGCATTTAGGACTGTCACTCTTTCTTCTTACTCTAGATCGTGTGGTAGAGCTTAGTTATAAGAATTCACACTCCAAAATTTTATTTTATTCATAATAAAATGATACCTACATCCAAAAAGACAGTTAGTAAGAGATTAAATATGGCTGTGGAAGAGTTGAGTCAAAAGAACCTGATTTTGCATCATGCTTACGATGAGTAAATATGTTGTCTTCAGCAGATCATGTGTGTACTTAGACGTGTAAGCTTCTTGATAAGGAACCCTAAGGCATGAATATCTATCCACCTATATGGTAAAAAGCAATAAGAGAATCAGAATGTAGATACAACTTTCAACAAGTAAAAGAAGCTAGGTGAAGAAAGGTGCGGTGTACCCAGTTAGTGAAGATTATCATTATTTACAATTCAGGCTGAGAAATATAAGCATTTTGAGTTACTTTCCACAGTAATAGAGACATATACAATTGGCCACACCCATCCTAGTTATGCCCTATGGGAGCTAACAAATATAGTTTAAGAGAAGGATTGGATATCAGGATCCAGATGGGGTTAGAGTAAGCCAAAATGATGGATGGATTGTTATTATTAGCTAACATTTCTAAAGGATAGTGCAAACGTGGTAATGGATCTCCTTATGAGACACCTAGATGGTGCACTCTAGAATAGAACAGTCAGATATGAATACTAGAATGTCCAGAAATTTTAGAAGATAGGCAGTGGAATCCTAGAAGGGATATATATTTACCTTGGTATGGCTCCCGCCCCTAGTCATGAGAGAATGTTAGGTGACCCGAAGAGCTAGTAGATGGAGCAAGGGAGCTAAAAGCAAAAGAATATTTTGTTGAAGTTTTCAGAATAAAGTAATAGACAGAGATATTAGCAGGAGAATAAGAAGAGAGTAAATGAAGTATTATGAGTAAGATGTAATAAATTGATGATAACGGTAAATCAAAATATGACAGGATGACAGAGTCTATAGTCAAGTGAAGGAAAATATAAGAGGTGACATGCCTTGAGACCACAAAGAGTATAAGCCATAAAGTCATATCCCTATTTCAAGAAATGAGTTGGTGACTTTAACATGATTACTAGAAGGCTAAGTTAGACCTCCGGAGTAATAGAAATTAGTATGGGCTAGTAAACAAGAAAACAATCGAACATGATTTAGGGACCAAAGGACTTGATAATAGTCGGCGTCGTGACAATTTCAAAGATCACGTTCCGACAATAATAGAATGGACAACGAAAGAATAACCTTTAAAGGTCATTCAGGAAGATGCTTCCCTAAAACAAGCACTGTGAGCAGAGTTAAGCTTAAGGGACTAAGTGTGCCAGTTACACTAGGTGTCACCCTCGTGCATAAGAAATTTAGTTATCCGGGGCACAGAAGGTTTATCGCAAGGCGAGTAAGAGTCAGTGAAGACATGAAAAAAACGTTGAAGATGAAGAGGTAAAATATTTATAAGTAAATCTTCACAGCATTAAATATTAATACTCCCCTTAAGGGGGGAAGATGGTCTGATATGGTATTAAGTTGGAGTTAAGTGGTTTATGTAACTATGGAATAGTAAAGGAAGAATGCGGTAAAATGACGAAAGGAATGATATTGCATTTATTCAGATCCTAAAGATATGCTACGACTCTAGAACATTATGCAAGCACGATACCGGGGAGAGGCAGTAAGGGTTCCCACACCAGATGTTATTAATAAATAAGTGCGAATGAACACTTGATACATTAGGAGCCAGTGCAAAAGGTAAGTTAAGGCAAAAGACATAACCCAAGAGAGGTTACGCAGAATATAAATATGAGCATGGACTGACAAGTAGTTAGTAGTTGATTCAGGAAGAGCTTAGTTATGGCTAGATAAGAGGTCTCAGATAAATCAGTAAATCATGCAAGATAAACGTAGTGAAACCCAACATAGGAAATTCAGTCTCGCAGATACGACATTATAATCCTTGAGAAATATTCAGATAGGAGTTGGGGGTAGTAAAAGGTACCTTACAAATGTTACGCTAACAAAATAAAAGAGAGTGCCACTAGGGAGACAATCGAAATTTCAATTCAGAAGCAACCCTATGAGCACAAGGGCATGGAGGTAAGTAATTAAGGATAATGATAGGCGAGTAAGAACATCAGAATGGGGTATACAATGTAATAAGCTCGCAGCTTTACAAGAGTCAAAGGATCTTCCCTAAGTTCTGCAATGAATGACTAGCTGAGAAAATAAGGAAGAAGGCTTCAAGCTAAGCATAGTGATCTAAAGAGGAAATGATCTTATAACAACAGTCTCACTACAGCATTGTATACACTCCATGATAAAGTGGCACCTATCGTGGCTAATGAACGGAACAAAAAGGTAATATTTGAGATCATATAGGTTGCATAGAATTCCAATATGCATGGGCACCAAGATAAGCCAAGTATTCATGCAACAAGTGGCGACGACCAGGAAAAGTAATTGCTTACATTTAAAGGCAACTGAGAAGGAATGAAAGGAATTACTCGATCTATGACCCAGATTTAGTTACGTTATGACCGCACTTAAGATTTCAGAGTATTATCCATGCAGCATGGATGTTGACATTCTTACAGTTGTAGGAGACTTCAATATAAGTTAAAAGAAAGAATTGAGTCCATGTCATAGACAATATTAGAAGATTATAACATGGATGTTCCGTAGCGTCCATGAAGGCTAAAGTAATAACAAATACCCTGAGCCGCATATTGGAAGATAGCTTAAGCCTTCATAAAGGCCGAGAGAGAAAAGGAAGCCTGAGAGTTACAATAGCTAAGTAAACCAGGAGTCCAATTAATTGACCCAAATAATTATTGAAATTGTGATTAGGAACACTACATAATCACTTTTGACATCAGAGGTACAAGAGAGATAGTACACCGGACATATTCTAAAGCGGGTCTACGATAGAGCCAGTTAGAAGAGTACCAACCTCATAAGAAGTCAGTATGAAGCTCCCAACGGATTGTGTATGCACCAGAGGTGCAAGTATTAAGGTAGAGCTTTAAGGAGTGGATGTGAATTCCACCTATGTGGAAGGGAGGTTATGAAAGCGCAAGAAGATACGACGCAACATTTAAAGGTAAGTAAGGTAAAGGTAAAGAAGGTACGAGATACTCAAGTGCAGAAGGTTGTGAATAGTCCAGACTTCAGATAGAGGGCTAGAAGTGCGTGATTCAGTATCCAGAAATAATGGTGTCGTCAACATCATATCTTTTGGCCTATGGTTTCCAGGTACCGAGAAGCCTAGTTAAGAGAGTAAGGAAGAGTTAGAGACGACGTGATGTCTCGCTTGAGGTTTCAAAATAACATAAGGAAATCTATGGTACTAGCAAGTCAAAGGAAGGCTGCGAGTAGTATAAATAGATATGTGTAGGTCGCAAGCTAAAGTATGGTAGAGCGACAAGGTTTTAGGTAGAGAGGAGTAAGGATAAGAAAAGGTGAGGGAGAAGGTGACGAGAATAGGTAAGGCCTCAGGATTAATCTCATCAAAACAAGAGAGCTGGTGGTTTCCGTAAGTTATAGAAAGCTCAATATAGCCTGAATGAACGCAAAGGAGTCTAAGACTTGGAGTATTTAGAAGAGATGGAATGTTGCCCTGGTAGTAGAACAAGAGTGTAATTATGATAGATAAGAGGATGACGTTTATGCCTTTAAAAGGATGACGTTTATGCCTTTGATTGCATAATAATTTAAAGAAAAGGGATTTCATGGGTGGAACGAGATTAGAATACCCCCATAAGAAGAATCACGTTGGGATGCGATGAAATACAGTTACTGAAGTATAGTATCGTCCCTAGGTGGATCAGGCAAATAACTCCAAATGTTCCCATATGAGACGTGAGCCCTAGTGACAATATATAACGTAAGAGGTTTCAAGTTATCAGTGGTAGATTATATATCAACGCTAAGGTGAATCAATAATAGATGGATGAAAGTTTCAAAGTACGAGATGAGATTTGTTTGTCATTCTTAAGATGAACAGTAATGAGAAAGCATTAAAGGACTTGGAGTTTGGTAGCAGACCTCGGTAATAATAAATCGAAGTAAGTGTTATGGTATAGTATGACCTACCTAGATGCAGTAAAGCCATAAAGATAGATATCCAAGGCTATGAAACAAGATATAACAATAGTCGTAAGTTCGACAAAGTACCAAGCGAAGGACTTCAGTACACCTATAGATGCCTAGAGGGACAACTTGCCATAGTTATGTATATATTCACAAAGTGAGGCCTAGAGATTGGCTAAAATCCAGAGGAAGTAGGAGAGAAGAGTTGAATAGGCGCTCGTACAAGGATAGAGTCGTATAGGCTGCATGAGAGAAGGTAGAAACAATTACGAGATCGGAAGAATTCCAACCACATGTCGTGGTGTGAAAAGAGGCCTAAAGGGAGGAACCCCTGGACTTTGGATTTATTTGTAGAACAGTGGCCTAGAAGCCAAGGACAGTATTAAGGTATTCGTAAAATTTATAAGTTATGAGACTGATAAGCGCATCAGTCAACATTCAAGGACGAATGTTCCAAAGGGGGTAATGCTGTTACACCCCATGTTTTCATAGAACACGAGCAGAGAACCCCCATAAACTTACCCCTAAGCTCTCTACAAGTGTTTCCAAGAAGATAAACATCACGATTATGAAATCAAGAAGCGATAACATTAGAAAGATCCCTACGACGTAAGTATCGCTATATCGCTTCTCTTTTTCTTTGTAGTTTGAGTTTTGGAAGGTAATTCATAGTTAAGAAAACACCTACTTTCCGTACTTAAGCTTTTAAATATCAAGGAAGTTTGATAAATTTGTTTCCTAATAGTTAGAACTCATGGGACGGTGATCGGAAGCCGTGAGTTCGATTTAGTTCACTTTTAACGGATTGTTTTGTAGTCCACTCGTGTTGGCCTCTTGTGCTAATGTTTTATGGAGTTTTGGAGGAGAAAAGGTGTGGAGAAACACCACATAATGACAGAATGGTGGGCTGGTCGTTCGTCATTACATTTTCGGGTTGTTTGACACTACTAGAGTTGTCGTTTTGTGTATGAACTGATTGGGGTGTGTGGGCGATTTTGTGGTATTTTATGATGGGTATAAGGTTGGAAAATGAGGTATACATGTTGTTATTGTTGTGTTCTTGTTGCTGTTGGTGCTATACCGAATTGGGAGGAACTAAATATTATAAGGGAGATGCTGCCCGTTTTATTATAAAATAAGCTTGTCGTTCATTGTGTGACAGTTGTACCTTCCATAACTTGATGATAGTATTGTAATCGTTGTTGTAGATTAAGGTGCAACGAGACAAGTTTAATGGGGTTATTGGGAAGATTGTGATAAGGTATGTTTAGTCTAAACCTTCCCTTCATTTTGGCATGATCTCGTAACTACATATGTTTGATAACGAGACATAAATAGAAGTTCGTATTCATGAACTTATGTACATTATCATAGTCTCATAAGTTACAGTATCCTTCCTTATAGAAACTTTATATTTAGTTAAGTATTGTCTTCTTCCAGTCAAGAGAGCAGAGGGTCTATATATATACATACAGTATTACAGTATTTTCACCACCATCGAGCTATAATCGGTGGGCAGGCCCCTACTGGGCAACCTTCGATCAGACGGTAAGTTATATACCAAGCCTACTATGGCCGAGCGCCTATGAGCGAGCCCAAAATGGCCGAGATATGGAGCCTAGTATTGCCGAGCGCCTATGAGCAAGCCTACTACGGCAGAGCAGTTACACATACCGAGCCTTATGGGGTCGGACAACCATTTTACTTACTATATTGAGAGAGTTGAGTTAGTAGTAGCAGGTAAGCACATCTTCAGATTATCTTTGACTCCCAGTTACTTTCAATTATTATATTATCAGTTCAGTTTCAGCTTTTAGTTGCTCTGTTGCCTTACATACTCGGTACATTATTTCGTACTGACGTACCTTTTGCTGGGGACGCTGCACCTCATGTCTGCAGGTCCCGATAGACAACTGGATAGACCTTCCCAGTAGACAGAGCCAAACATTAGCTTGGTTTGTAAGCTCCTCTTCCCTGGAGTTACCAGGTTTAGACCTTAGAGTCTATTTTCTTATATAGGTTGATGGGTAGGTCGAGGCCCTATCTCGACCATGATACACTCATCTTTAGAGGCTTGTAAACAAGTCCGGTATAGTTTGTATATCAATAGATGTTCATGGCGGCCTCGTCAGCCTCCACGGTTATATATATGAGCGTTTGGGTATGTTTACCCCTCAGATAAGAGAGACGATATTTTCATATGATTCAGAATATGGCCTGATTGGCCTAAGTTGAGGTTTACCCCTCCAGAGTTTACAGTTATAGAGTGGCACGCTCAGGCCGAGTATGACAACGGGTGCTAGCCATGCCTCGTTAGATTTGGGGCGTGACATAATATCAGCCCTTACCTTTACCAACCCGTGGACCCTCGAACACGGCTTCGCGATATTATGCTAAGGCATTTAGATCCTTACATGAAATAACAAAAAAGAAAAAGGGCAACAGATTCATAAGCCAAGGAAAGGAAGGAAATTTTGTATATATATATATATATATATATCAAAGTTTTTTTTTACAAGGGCCACACGACCCGATCAAAAAATTCTTTACAAAGGCCGATCGGCCTCAAGGCAAAGGCGAAAATTATTAGGCAAGCAGCACGGACCTTGTCGGAGGAAGCTTCTTCACCCTCGAAGTCTTCTCCATCAGATCCGTTCACATTATCGGAATCCTCGTCAGGAAATGCTAGCTTTTGAGCCTTTGCTTCCTCAGCCTTGGCAATCTCGAGTTCAGCAGATATATCGAAACTTTGAGCAAGGACCCCTTCGAGAGCCTCTCTTCGAGCCTGACACTTTAAATGATCCACCATGCCATTGGCCTGTTCTAGGGTGGCTTCGACATCTACTTTGTATTGGGCCGCAGTAGCCCGGGCCTTAGTATTGGCCGCGTCCGCTTCAGATCTGTAACACTCCTCAAATCTATAGAAGTTTCAAGACCCGCTAGATATTGAATTTAATTTTTATAATCTTAAATTATACTTTTATTACAGATTAAAACCCTTGTGATTGATTTTTGGGTTACTTCTATATTTATAAATAATTGGTTATATAATTATGGTAATATTAATAATTTTAATATTACTAATTATTAAAAGTGGGTATTGTCACACCTCCTTTTCCGCGACACCCGTGAGGGTGTATGATAATAAGGGAGTTATTTCCAACTTGAAGTGACAATCGAAACGGGATTTATTTAAAAGATTCAGAGTCACCACTTGGGAGATTAATGGTGTCCCAAGTCACCGGTTGGATCCCGATCCGAGGAAATTATGACTCTGTTAACAGTCCGCGAACCAGAACTCCAAGTAAGGAATTCTGTTAACCCGGGAGAAGGTGTTAGGCATTCCCGGATTCCGTGGTTCTAGCACGGTCACTCAACTGTCATATTTGGCTTATTTATTTGATTCTAGTACATGTTTTAACCTATGTGCTTTTTGACTTTGAACCGCTTTTATTTATTATTTTAAAGAGAATTGCAACGTTGTGAAAACGTGTCTCGAACCGCGTCACATAAATGCACCCGCGGTTTTTGATACATTTCGACTTCGTTGAGATTTGGATTTGGGTCACATAAATGTGCACCCGCATTAAGGAAGGTAATATTATTAGAATACGCGCCTAAAGCAACTACGCTTTTATTATCTTTGGGGAGAACCGTGAAATCCGCTAAACGGTTCACCCGAATTCTAAGTGTTTTATAACATCTATTGAGGGCCCCGTAATTTTGCATTTTTATTAGCGAGGCTCATCTCACTTTATTATTTAAAAGGCAAACCTAAAGTAACTACGATCTTCCATTCCAGTTGTCCCCAATGAAAGAGTCCTAATGAATTTATTGCTGGATTAGAGCCCACCGGAAGGAAAATTGCGTTCAGGTCTACCTCAAAAGAATGGCCCGTCACAAGCCTTGGCCTAGGTGCAAATGTACATGGGCGCACGACCTGAACCTGGGCCGCTCATTAAGGCGCTGAAACCTACACTTTTGACAATGGGCTGTTGAGCCCAAATCATCAAGGCAGACCAAGCTTCACTTTGATTCACACAAGCAGCCACTAAAATTGCCTCAATTTGTTCTACTCAAATCTAGATGATACTGACTGCTTTAATTTTAATTTTATACTCGGGCTTGTGCATTATTCTGAATGTGTTGGTCAAACTAAAGTATCACTAGCTAAATTAAAATATCAAACTTAACGGACTAAATTGACAAACGTGCACATTTGTTATCAAATTCTACCCACACCCTACTGCTCACCCAAAATGCTAATTCAATTTCATACATCAAATAGATCTGGAGCAATTAATCATGTGAAGCTATTAAACTAAGGAGTAATACAAACAGACGTAAAATGCCATGATTATCTAAGGTAACTAATAACTAACTCGTATAGTCAGTTCCAGTACTTGAAATTATCCCCTAAATCCGAAAGTTGGCAGCGATTCATTTCCACACAAACCTGTTGCACTATATACTATGCTAAAGTATTGGAATTAGGATCTAGGCAGATAAATCACATAGTCCAAATAAATCACACAGTCCAGTCAGCCCGTGGAATTCTAGTTAATACAGTTCAAAAGTTGTTTACACAATTCAATTATACAGTTAATACTACGGGCAAATGCAGAAAAGTAAACAAGATCAGCAGGTGAAGGATCCGGGAAGTTCCATTCCAAACTCTTAACATCATGTATTACACCACTAAGGTTCGAGACATGCACCTGGAATTTGAATCAAAATTGAAGATATAGAGGTCAGTAGCAGCAACAATGACTCAGCAACAGTAACCAACAATCAAGCAGTGACTCGGAACTGGAGTTTTGACCCAGAATATGACGTTCCAACCAAATAACAGCTAATTTATGCAGAACTAAACAAGTAATAAACCAGAATAAACTTCGAACATCTCAGCCTTGACTTGAACTCCACTAGAATAGCTCAATCACATCCAAAATTGACTCAAATCGACATTCAGGAAATCCATAAAACTTCAACCACCCGATGTTGAACTAGAAGATGCAAATCAAATACCAAAGCTCGAAATTAACCTAAGGCTGTCAATGAAACATTTTTTTTTTTGATTTTCTATAGCTTTTGAATATTTTTTTAGATTTTTTATGAAGAAAAGAAGATTTCAGATCCAGTGTTCATCTGAAATTCAAATTCCGTATTCCGGAAATATAAACTACTTTGAGGGGGAATTTTTGGGGCTTCCAAAACTTGTGAATCAAGGCAAATGAATGCCTACTTATAGGTGAACTTAGGGTCCAATTTCAGATTTTCCCTTTACCCATTAGTCCCTATTTTAATTCTATTTTTATCCTTTATTTTCTGACTTGTCACACAAGTAACTACCCTAAGTTTACTGAAATCTGCACTATAGTCCATCCTAGAGGGTTCTATGCCCATTACAATTCCTATTCTACCCTTACTTTACTTCAACAATTACCAAATCTGATTAAACTACCGTTTTTCATGCCTAAACTACCCTTAGCATCCCCTGAAATTACTAACCGAGCTAGAATTAACTGACCCAGCCCCTTAACCTTAGTAGTAACCATGGTTAATTACCCAAAAGAAAAGAGGAATTCAGCTAAAACCAAACAAACCCTACAGTTGAACTAACTACTCAACCAATTGATCAGAACATGGAACTTCTAACTAAATTGTTAATCCAAACTAAGCTAATTCACTAAACAAGTCAACAATTCAAACTAAATTAAACTGGGGTCGAATCATCAATGGCAAACATGAATTACTCACTCGACAACGATATTCAAACCAGCAGAAAATCAAAGCAAAATTGAACCAAAAACTAAAGACTAAAACCAGAATCAATTATCATTAAGAAGAATTAATTAAATGAAAGAAAAACCTACCGACTTACTCCAAAATTAAACCTACACCCTAGCACACTGACTAACAACAAAGAACTATGATGACAAAACTTAAACGAACAAATTCGTGTTGTATATTATTAGAACTCAGACGAAATGAACAAAATAGAAACAGATAAGGATTACTGACTCCAAAAAAACTCGAATCGATTATTCATGAAGCAAAACAATAATGAGAGCGAAATTAAATCAGATAACTAAACAAAAACCTAAAAGAATTTAAGAAACTCACTGGTTTTAACTTCTAAAGTCCTGCCACTTCTCAGATTCAAAATTCGAACATCTCCGGTGAGATTTGACTGCGACTGACGATGGATTCAACATGAGGGAAGTGAGGGGATCACATGGCATCAATTTGGCGAGGTTTGAGGAATTTAGGGTTTTGGCCGGAACTTTGATCGGAGATTCGAGGAGTTCGGCGGGGATTCGAGGGACGGGGTTTGGGGTTTGGAAAGAGGAGAACAAGGCGGTTCAGGGGTGTTAGTTTGGACGAGTTTGGAAGCGACGCCGCCGTAGGCGGCGTCCACGGATTTGAAGATTCGAAGAGATCGACTATGATTCGAAGAAAAAGGCTTGGGGATTTAGAAAGAGGAGGGTGAGAGGATGGTGCGGTGTAAATTTGGGGCCGTTTGGAGACCGGCCGCCGCCGTGAGGCGATTTCTGGCGGCGGTCCAAGGCGGTGAACGGTGGCGTTATGCCGGCGATATCAGGGGTGGTCTGAGATGAGGAATGAGGGGTAGGGGGGTAGATTCCGACATCTTTATACACTTAAACATCGTTAGTTCCGGACCGTTGGATTGATGAGATCCAACGGTCCTAATTCAAAGACCATGAAACGACGTCGTTTCAATTAGAAGGGGGATGGACCGGGTAATTGGGATGGGTCTTGGGCTCAATAGGCGGATCTGAGGGGATTTTGATTTGGGCCAGGCCAATTTTGGCCCAGTTTTGGTCTTCTTACAAGCCCCACTTTCTTTTATTTTAATTGACCCCCTTTTTCAATTTTGTTTTGCTTTCATTTTTGTATTTTATATTTTTTCTGATTTTATAAAAATGCTAAAACAAAACAAAGACCTAATTAAACTATTTAACTCCTAAAAGTGCTTAAAACTTTATTTAAAGATAAGTGCAACAATTAACAATTAAAAGTGCAAAGAAATTATTTTTTGCAATTTTCTTTAAATTTTGTTCTAAAACTAATTAATACCTAATTAATACTAAAATTTTGAAATTAAATCCTAAATGCAAAAATGCATATTTTTGTATTTTCATATGAATTAAAATGCACGAATAAAAATGCACCAATTATCAAAAAATGCCACCAAATTCATGAAAAATTACAAAATACTAAAGAAATTGTTTTTGTTTGAAATTTTGGGAATCATTGCTTAGGGCAAAAATCCCGTGCTCACAAGATCTCTGGGCCTGAGCGGCCACCAACTGAGTCAACATATGAATAGCTCCATGAGGTCCCCATCGGAAGTACCTCGACCATAATATTGGTGGGAGGGATGGTAGCACCCTCTGCCGCAGCAGGAACATGAACACTTTGATCTGGGACAGATAAGCCAGGTAGATTCAAGACATGGGAGTCACTCTCGCCCACTGTATCAGGTACATGATTCATAGCCATACGTAGGGTGGCATTGGCCCCAAGGCTGAGTCTAGCTCTCTTCTTAGGTGCCATTACTGAGAAATTTGGAACAGAGCATAAGTTAGACATAAATTCTTTCACTTTTCACCTCACCGCACGATATAGAGTAACAAAGAAGAGGGTAATTTCCTAAATGTCTATGTAGCCCCCTAATTATAGATGTGGTCGACAACACACCGATAAGAAGGGCTCTACTAGACACGGCTCCGAGACATCCTAGGACACTTTAAAACCTTACGCTCTGATACCAAGTTTGTCACGCCCCAAAACCGAGGGGCACGATCGGTGCTCGACCGGGTAGCCCCAGTCAAGCGAACCTGGGTGCCTTTCCTATCCCACATGTTACCCCGTGATTTCAATACTCATTATTCAAGTGAAGCATCCATTTATGATTAAACACATTCTTACGAGTCATAGTAACGTACATGCTCACTTTACGTGATCTACAAGTTATACTGCCCAAAATACATAAGTACATAACCCACATTTTCCTGTCTACGGAGCCTATGAGGATACAAAAGAGTGTTACAATACTTGCCGGTAACAAGGCTCCGGCTATACCTTACACAAATACCAAAATAAGACTCCAGGAGGAAAAGCAGCATGAGCCACGCAGGGCCCCGAGAGGAGAGGGGCTCACCAATACAGCTGACGGAAAGTGGAGGAGGTGCTACTGTCGGTGGACTGGAGTACCTGCTATAGAACCATCTACAATCATAACAAGAATGTAGCGCCCCCGGGAAAAGGGACGTCAGTACATTTGAATTGTACTGGTACGTATGAACAAACTTTATCCCAAGTACAATCAAACAATACACAGTTAAGAGACAGTAATGAAACCAACAAGCATTGCACGTAGGAAGAAACAACCAAAATCAAAAGTTTCACAATCTCTCCTTTTCCCTTTCCAACATTTCCATATTCAAGAGTTTCATATATTTTCATTTCAATAGTGATTATAGTCACTTTTCCACCCTTATTACCTCGGCCGCCCTTATTACCTCGGCCGCCCTTATCACCATAATCCACACCTTATTACTTCGTGTTGCGGCGCGCAACCCGACCCCGCCTGACAATCACATTTTGTAATCACAACCACAAACAATACATCACAAGAATCATCATTTCAAGGAAACACAAGTTCATATCAACAATTCATTCATTTGGGCCCAAGGCACCATAACTGTCACCAAGCAGTAATTCATGTACAAGGTGTTGTCGTAATCGTTTAACTTATTTACGTCATTTCACAATACCCTCTTTCATTTCTTACCACGCAGGGTTTTTAGCCATTATACACATTCCCACATTTGGACACATTAACATTCTTTCATTCGTTAACACATACTTCCACGTCGGTATCCTGAAGCATTTACAAACTTTGCACATAATAAGGTAGGCACATCAAATCACTTCTCACAATCACATATAACATGGCGGTGTGGAAATCAACTAAGACAATCAATACACATATTTTCATACAAGGTACACATACCGTATGCTCGTCACAACAAGGGGATTCTACAAGAGTTAAAGTTAGCCATATGTACCTCAAATTCGCCCCTTAATGATACTACAATGATCCAATACACTTAAGCAACTTCAATCTACAATACAACATTCAATAGGGCCAATATTAGTAACAAATTCCATAACTTAAGCCATTTAGGCATATTATCAAACGCCTTGTAGGTATAAATCTTTTCATCTCATAACCATAGTATTAGTTCATCCAACTATCACCATTAACCAACAATTTATTCCACCATCATTCCTAACCAATTTATAACTTCTAACAACATATGTGTAACCATCCATTCACACCCAACCAATAAATCATATCAAATAATCACCCTTTCAATCTCTACAATAATTATGTATTTGTATTGGGAACTTATGGCTTCCAATCACTACACCAAGAGTTCCAACACTTAATTCATACTCATATTCCCATAATATATTCATATATGTAAGTCTAACGTGTAGGATTTACCTTTTGGAAGAAATTTTGCAAAACGCTCCTGAGTTCTTGTAGGTATTTCTTGAAAATCTATGTGTTTTATGAGAAGATTTCATCAATACTAGGGTAGGAATAAATGGAGGTTGCTTACCTTGAAGATTTGGGGAGTTGAAGGTCTTGAGAGGGTGAAAGAAGAACCCCAAGTTCGTCCAAGGGTAAAAATGAACCCCGAAATTGTGTATAAAATGTTTCGGGCGCCACAGGTGGCGCTGATTCCAGTAGCTCAAAAATTCCTGGCGCCACGGCTAGCGCCTTGCGCTACCCAGGGCACTGGAGACGGAAAGGACACGAAAATGGTCATAACGTTCTGTATACACCTCCAAATGACAAACGGTTTGATGCGTTGGAAACTAGACTCAAAGAGCTTTAATTGGATAGGTTGTGCATTCCACAAATCTTCATATACACGAAGATATGCTCGTCCAAAGGGAGGACTTGTGCAAACTCATTTGAAATCATAGCCTATTATGAAATTTTCGACCTTGGCTTAGACTTAGGCTTCCCTTTGGACCTCACATCACTTATTTCATGACTCATACACTTATTCACCACATCCAATTCATTTGCATCATATTTAAAGCACATAAAATATTACAGTTAGTTTACCTGGCACCCCGAAATCCTATATCGCCTAGCAAAATTTTCCGGGGCCTTACATATTTTGAGCTCGCGAGCGAATTCATATGATGTTTTTAGAGTTGTATAGATGTTTGGTATGGAGCCTGGGGGGCTCGGGTGAGTTTCGGATATGTTTCGGATTGGTTTGGATTTGGTTCATAATTGCCAGTGCGCTAGTACTGTGGTTATCGCAATTGCAAGAACCAGTTCACAATTGCAAAGTGGGAAGGGGGGTGTCAGGTGTTGCAAATGCGACGCCTTGATTGCATTTGCGAAGATGGTATAGGTCTTGGGCAGGTCACATTTGCGACCATTTTGTCGCTTTTGCGATAGGTCCAGCATCGCAATTGCAAAGCCCATGTCGCAATTGCAACATCTCCTTGGGTTGACAGGGTTTTCTTTTGCGATCCCTGTGTAGCATTTGCGAGGGGTTGCATTTGCAAAGCGACTTCTGCAACTGAACAAAATGATGGGATTTCGGGACTTAGTCCTATTTTATCACATTTTAAGCCCTAGACTCGGTGGGAGGTGATTTTAGGAGGAGATTTTCATACAAAGCTATTGGGTAAGTGATATTGACTCAATTTTGATTATATAAAAAGATTGTTTAAGAATTTTAACATCTAAATAATGAGATTAGAAGAGAAATTTTGGGGATTTTTGACTATGTCTTGAAAAATGAAAATTTGAGATTTGAGAGTCGAATTGGACTCGGATTTGAAAATCAAACACATATATGGACTCGTGGGTTATGTGTAATCGAGATCTACCCTTCGACTTGAGTTTTGATCGGGCGGTCTTAGGGTTGACATTTGTTGATGTTTGGGAAATTGTGCAAAGATCTTGACTTTATTAATCGAAATTGGTTCCTCTTACATTGTTTGATATTATTAAGTCATTTTTGGTTAGATTTGAGCAGAGCGGAGGTGAATTTTAAACGAAATGCATTTTTAGAGTTTTGAATTAGCCTAATTGAGGTAAGCATCTTACCTAGCTTTGTGTGGGGGAATTATCCCTTAGATTTTGGTCTATTTGCACTAGTTGTACTATGTGAAACAATGTGTACATAAGGTGACGAGTGTGTACACGGGCGTTTGTGTGATAATTGACAGGATTAGACCTTAGGCTATTAATCTACCTTGATTGTGAGTTGTTTGTTATATGAAGCACGTTTTATTGGTCATTCACTCCCCGCACCCTTGTGTTATTGTCGTAATTCCATTACACCTTGTTGTTGAGCCGCGAGTTATCTATTGGTGTGGCTTTGGTATTGTTGTTGGGGCATATGTGCACGTATGGTGCGGGTTGATTGTTCTGTTGTGAATTAGATGCGCATGCAGAGAGATAAGGGGGCTTATGCGCGCGTTTCAAGTAAGGGGAATTAATTTATTGTGATGCACACGCGGTGAGATAAGGGGGCTTATGCGTATGTAGCTATAAAAAGGGGAATATTTCATGTGATGCTTACGCACGTTATAAGGGTGAGTTGTGATTATGTTATGTGGTACTTCGGGGTTTCTTGATGTTATTCTTGTGTTAGAACGGGTTGATGATTTGAACCTGTCATTATTTTATAAAATGATTTCACTTTTTGTTTTACAAGTTTAGGTTAATTTATTGTGTTATCACATGTCTATTCTTTCTTTCTATTTATTTGGTTATGTTTTTCGTTGTTAGTTTTATGCTGATATTCTGCACATGCTATTTGTCTAGAGAATGTCTCGACTTGAACCTCGTCACTACTCCACCGTTGTTAGTCTTCATACTTAGTGGGTACTGATTGTGGTGTACTCATACTACGCTTCTGCAAATTTTTGTGTAGATTCAGATACCAAGGATTGTGTCAGTCGCTAGCAAGTCGAGCCAGAGTTGTGGAGACTTCAAGGTATACCTGTCGTTTTCGCTCGTAGGCCTCAGAGTTTTCTTATAGTGTTTCTTTATTACGGTTTATGTATTTCAAATCGTGATGTACGCTTTGAGACTTAGTATGTACTTCTTGTAGGGCTTATGACTCCGTATTACCACGTTTTGGGATGTATGATTGTTGAATCCACTTTTTAGCTATGTTATGGCATATTTCGAATATTTATTAAATTGTTAATTTGTTTTATTCTGTTGATCTTATCATGAGATAGGCTTACCTAGTCATAGAGACTAGGTGCTATCACGATCCTTAAGATGAAATTTTGGGTCGTGACAGGTATTAAGTAATTACTACCACTAAAAAAGCAAATAGAAAAAACAAAGGAATATAAGCTAAGAATTTGAAAGCTTAAAAACTCAAATGTGATACTAAGAGTATAGTAAAACAAGCAAGCACTAGAGCAATGAATCTACCTCATTTATAATATACAATTATACAATCAGAATGTTACAAAGGTATAGACGATAAGTAAGCTTATAGACATTAATTGCAAAGACACAAAAGCAAGCAAGTGTTGTCTATCTAGAGTAGTCTATCCAACTACAGGTATCCGGCGAGGCAACCAAAAAAGATGTGTTAAACACAATCAATGATTGTCGGCGAGGAAATAAGAAAGAAACAAAAGTAAAGATTATGTATGCAAATACGAATGAGCGGAACACATAATAACAAGTCAAGAGTGATAGAACCTAATTGCAAGTATAGAAACACAAGCAAGTGATGTTTACCTAGAGACAGGTTGCCGGCGAGGCAACCAAAACTAACAGATGTATACACAATAAAAGATTTACAGCGAAGCAACAGGAAAGAGATGCACGCAAATACAATTCAAGAAATATGGAACCTGGATTATAATCGAAGATATCTAGATGTTCTCCCCTATGCACAGTATGTTGTTGCCTACCGAACCTTGCCCGCTGGTGCTTAAGACCAGCTAAAGTTGTCTCCTTTGCCCTGCCAAGATAAAAAAAGAATACGAGTCCAACCAAATAAAATGGGATGGGTGTCATATTGCCCGGGTCGTCGCCGGGAGAAACTGGTCCGAGAGATAAAAAGGGGCAAAGGGAGAAAGGAGAGAGGAGGAGCAACAAGGGGGAACGGGAGGGACGGGGACTGCCTGAAAGTGGGCTTGATGGTAGTTTGGGGGCGGGAAAGGAGGATCGAACCGTTGAGAGAGAGGAGGAATAGAAAGAGAAAGAGTTAGGGGAAGGGGTGTTCTTGGGGCACTGCCAACACCAGTGCCGATGATCGGCGACTGGGCCAAAAAAGTAAATTGGGATAGGGAAAAAAGAGGGAAAAGAAAGAAAGGGAAAGGGGAAAGAGAGGGAGGGAGGCATAAGGAGAGTGGATAAACGAAGAAAAAGAGAAAATGAGAGGAGGAGACCTTACCTGTGCCTGCTCTAGAGAGCGGGGTGACGCGGGAAAATGACCGGCAGGAGTGCTTGCATAGATGACCGTTAGTGAGTGAGATGAGATAGAGAGAGAGATAGAGAGAGAAATAGAGAGAGAGAGAGAGAGAGAGAGAGAGAGAGAGAGAGAGAAAGAGAGAGAGAGAGGGTATTTCACTTACATTATACAACTAATTTGATTTGAATTTCATCTTCTCAAGTTTTTAGGGTATTTCAATCATTATGAATGCAAGAATTTGGTCATTTAAATAGTATATATTCTTTCAATATGTTATTTAATTTTATATGTACTTCCACTTTTATTTATAGTTAATTCAAAAAAGAATGACACATTATAATTTGTAAAAATTTAACTTTATTTTCTCTTTTTTACCGTTAATGAGATATTTATAGTCACACAAATTTTGATAGTTTGTTTTGAATCACAAATTTTAAAAGTCTTTATTTCTTAATGTAACGACCCGCCCAGTCATTTTGAGTATTTTAGCCTCGTGTCTCCTTTTGAAGTTTCCCGTATGTTTATTTTTTATTATGTGACTAACCGGGGTAGTTGGTTTGGTTTTGGAGAGGTTTTGGATTGATTTGTAACACTTAGTCCATTGGTCGGAGGCTTAAGTTATAAGAGAGTTTGACTTTTGTGCAGACGACTCTGGAATGTTATTTTGTTGGTTCCAATAGCTTCATATGGTAATTTTGGACTTCGGCATTTTTCCGGATTTGGATTTGGATGTCCCTAGGTTGAATTGGATCTATTTGGCAAAAGTTGGAAGGTTGAAGTCTTGGAAGGTTGATAGGTATGACCGAGAGCTGACTTTGTTTATATCGGGTTCGAATTTTTTTTTTCGAGAATTGGATATGTCGATCGTGTAATCTGGGACTTGCATGTAAAATTCGAGGTCATTCCGAGGTGTTTAGGCATGTTCGGCATAAGTTTTAAATTTGTAAATTTGGATTAGTTCCTTAGGCTTGACTTGAGGGTTGATTCGTGGCTTTGATGTTGTTCTGTGTGATTTGAGGCCTCGAGTAGGTTCATTTTATGCTTTAGATTGGTTGGTGTGATTGAACGAGGTCCCGGGGGCCTTGGGTGTGTTTGATATGGGTTTCAGACCGTTTCCTCTTGTTTTGGACTACTGATGGTTGATGTCTGGTTTCCTTCATCGTGATCACGACAAGGAAGTCGCCTTTGCAGAGAGCATTTGGTGGTAGGCGTATTTTTTCTTAAGATTCACGAAGGAATGATCGCGTTCATTTGGGAGGCAGTGGCCTTCGCGATCCCGAGATGAGTGCCGCGTTTGCGTAGAAGGGAAGGCCAGTTGGGGTGTCAGATTTTTGGCCTTCGCATTTGCGAGGGAGGGGGGATAAAGTTTGAAGGCTCTGTTATGGTGTGCATCACATTCGCGACCAGGTCATCGCGTTCGTGTAGGGGTTTTCAAAGGCAGTCGTCATTTTGTGCTTTGTGAATGCGAGGCACATGCCACGTTCGCGAAGGGTATACCTGGGCAGTTCACTTAAATACTCTATTTCAAGGGTTTTGGTTATTTTATCATATTTTGAGTTATAGAGCTCGGATTTGAGCAAAGTTTGAGGGGATTTTCACAATTTGGATTGGGGTAAGTATTTTAGACTCAGATTTGTTTATTATTCATGATTCCAACCTTGAATTTAGCTATTGATTTGTGAATCTAATTGAAGAAATTGAGAATTTTAGTAAAAACTTTTCTAAAGTAAAAATTGTTGAATTGAGGGTTGATTTGAGGTCGGATTTTGATGAAACACATATATGTGGGCTTGTATTGGAATGGGCGTTCAGAATTTCTGAGTTTTGTCGAGCTCCGCGGTGTGGGCAGGGGGTTGACCTTTTATGTTGGCTTTACATAATTGAACCAAGATGGTAGCTTTATCATTTGGTGTTGTTTTCTATGGCTTTTATTAATATTATTGTCTTGTTCTGGATAGATTCGATCCATCCAGAGATTGATTCATGCGGGAACTGCTTCTTAGAGTATTAGCTTAGCTTGTTTGAGGTAAGTATCTTTCCTAACTTTGTGTAGGAGAAGTTTACCCTTAGGATTTGGCCTAATTGGTACATGTGTATGTATTGTGCGGGTGATTGTTATTGTGTGGAGTATAATGGTAGCGAGATGCACATGAGGCGGCATAAGGGTGGTGTTTATTTATGTGCATGTGGCGAGATAAGGGGGCTTATGCACGTGTCGCAAATAAGGGGAATGGTTTATTGTGATGCGCACGCGGCGGGATAAGGGGTTTATGCGCATATAGCTATATAAGGTGAAATATTTCATGTGAATCTCATGTGGCATCATAAGGATGGCATGTTGATTATGCTATGTGGTATTTCGGGGTGATCATTGATGTGGTTCTTGTGTTTGAACGGGTTGGTGATTCGAACATATCCTTGTTTTTCTTAAATAATTTCACTTTGTATTTTACGAGTTGGTTAATTTGCCTTGTTATCATACGCCCTATTCTTTGTTGACATTTATTTTGTCAGTTTTATCTTGATATTCTGCACAGGTTATTTGACTAGTGATTGTCTTGACTTGAACCTCGTCACTACTCCACCAAGGTTAGTCTTGATACTTACTGGGTACCAATTTTGGTGTACTCATACTACACTTCTGCACATTTTTGTGCAGATCTAGGTACCTTAGAGCGTGTTGGTCGTTAGTTAACTGATCCCAAGCTACTGGAGACTTCAAGGTATTCATGTTGTCGCGCTCGCAAGCCTTGGAGTCACCTTTTTTAGTTGCTTTATTACTATATATGTATTCCAAATAGTGATGTACACTCTGAGACTTATTATGTACTCCTTGTATTGCTTATGACTCAGTTTATCGGGCTTTTGAATTTATGACTATTCTATTCTGCTTTTGGTTATATTATGGCAGTCTTCAGCTTTCATTAATATTTAAGTTGGTATTTTCCATTGATCTTATTATGCGATAGGCTTGCCTAGTCTCAGGAATTAGGTGCCATCATGATCCTTAAGGTAGGATTTTGGGTTGTGACAAGTTGGTATCAGAGCTCTAGGTTCATAGGTTCTACGAGTCTTAAGCAAGTTTAGTAGAGTGTTGCGGATCGGTACAGAGACATCTACACTTATCTTCGAGGGGCTACGAAACTATTAGGAAATTTCACTTCTTTCATTCCTTATCGTGTAGATTTGTTGATTTTGGAGTTTCAGCCTTTATCTTTCTATTCTCTCTAGATGGTCAGGACACGAGCTTTAGTTACTGATGATGTTGTCCTCGGTGCCGATGTTGCTAGAGGCCGTAGCAAAGGCCAAGGCCGAGGCAGAGGCGGAGCACGTCCTGCAGTAAGGGGTCGTGCTAGGGCCTCGACTGAGGAGGCACTAATATCTCTGGTTGGGGAGTAGGCACTTGAGGCGCCTGTTGTTACCCCTAGACTTTAGGAGAAGTTAGCGCATATTCTGAGAATGTTCGGTACCTTCGCTCAGGCGGTATTGGTCCCAGTTGCACTGGCTAGTTCTTAGGCTGGGGGAGGAGCTCAGACTCCCACCGCTCGTACTACAAAGCAGCGGGCTCATGTTGATCAGGCTCCGGGTGTTATACCAGTACAGATCGTGATTGCGGTTCAACCCGAGGTCAGTCATGTGGCTTGAGAGGAGGAACATAAGAGGTTAGAGATATTCAAGAAGTATCGTCCTCCTACTTTCAATGGTGAGACTTTTGAGGATACACATGGTTTTCTAGACCAGTGACACCGTATTCTGTGTACTACGAGCATAATGGAGTTGAGCGAGGTCGACCTTACTACTTTCCAGTTGACAGGGCCGGTATATCGATGGTGGCTGACTTATGAGGAGAGTAGGCCAGCTGGCGCAACGCCACTTACTTGGGCTTCGTTCACTAATCTATTTTTGAGTGAGTGAGTTCCACAGACTCTTAAAGATGCATTGCGCATTGAATTTACCCAGTTGCTCCAGGGAACTATGACTATGTCCGAGTATGCTATGAGGTTTAATGAGTTATCTCATCATGCACCTGCTTTGGTTTCCACTATTAGAGAGACAAAGTCCGCAGATTTATTGAGGGACTCGGTTATGTCCTCAGATTTGGGATGGCACGGGAGTTGGAGACCGATATTCCATTCCAGCCAGTTGTGAAGATCACTAGGAGGTTAGAGCGTATCCGCGACCAGGAGAGAGGAGATAGGGAGGCCAAAAGGCCTTAAGATTTTGGAGGGTTTAGTGGTTCCCGTCTGCAATTTCATCTCATCAAAGTAGAGGCTTTTATCAGTCGACAAGTTCAGTCTGCACTTCAGGTTACTCGTAGTGCTCCAGCTAGTTAGGGACCTCAAGGTATTCCTATTTGACAGCCATCTTCCAGTTCACCTTCTGCACGGGGTTCCTATAGCGATTTTTCCAATCGTCCGGGTCACACTCAGTACCTACACCCACACCTGCAGAGAGGTTGCTTCAAGCGTGGGGATACTAGGCACATGGTGAGGGATTTTTCGAGACTTAGGAGGGGTGGATCTCCGCATGGTACTCTGGCTATGGTTTTTGCTCCTGTTTCTACTCCATTTGCACATCCAGCTAGGGGTGGAGGACAAGCAAGTAGAGGACGTCCTAGAGGGGGAGGCCAGACCCGTTGTTATGCTTTCCTTGGTAGGACTGAGGCTATTGCATCAGATGTTGTCATCACACGTATTGTTCTGATCTGTCATAGGGATGCATTAGTTTTATTTGATCTGAGTTCCACTTATTCGTATGTATCATCCTATTTTGCTTCATATTTTGATATGTATCATGATTCGTTGAGTACCCCTATTTATGTGTCTACCTCTGTTGTGGATTCTGTTGTGGTAGCTCTGGTCTATCGTTCTCGTTTGGTCACTATCGTGGTTAATGGGACTAGGGTTTGCCTTCTGTTACTCAATATGGTGGATTTTATGTGATTTTGGGCATTGATTAGTTCTCACTATATCACGCTATTCTTGATTGTCACTCTAAGACCGTGACGTTAGTTATGTCGGGGTTGCCAAGGTTGGAGTGGAGAGGCTCCTTGGATCATGTTCCTAGTAGGGTGGTGTCTTTTCTAATTGCACAACAGATTGTTGAGAAGGGGTGCTTGGACTATTTAGACTTTGTGAGGGATGTTAGTGCTGACACTCCTACCCTTGAGTTAGTTTCAGTAGTGAGAGAGTTCTAGATGTGTTTCCAGCTGACCTAGCGGGTATGCCACCTGATAGGGACATTGATTTTGGTGTTGACATGGTGCCACACACTCAGCCCATATCTATTCCACCATATCGCATGGCACCAGTGGATTTAAAGGATTTTAAGGAACAACTTTAGGAGTTGCTTAATAAGGGTTTCATTAGACCAAGTGCCTCACCTTGGGGGTGCTCCAGTTCTATTTATGAAGAAGAAGGACGGTTCTATGAGAATTTGCATTGAATACATGCAGTTGGACAAGGTTACTATCAAGAACAAGTACCTACTACCGCATATTAATAATTAATTTATCAGCTTCAGGGCGTTAGGGTATTCTCGAAAATTGACTTGAGATCGGGGTACCATCAGTTAAAGATCCGGGCTTCAGATATTTAGAAGACGACTTTCAGGACCCCGCATTGTCACTATGAGTTCTTGGTGATGTCTTTTGGGTTGACTAATGCCTTAGCAACTTTATGCACTTGATGAACAATGTGTTTCAATCGTATTTTTAGTCCTTCGTCATTGTATTTATTGATGATATACTGGTGTATTCTCGCAGCCGAGTGGAGCAAGAGCAGCAGTTCAAGATCATGCTCCAAACTTTGAGGGAGAAGAAGCTATACACTAAATTCTCCAAGTGCGAGTTGTGGCTTGATTTATTGGCATTCTTCAGACACATGGTGTCTAGTGAGGGGATTAAGGTGGATCCGAAGAAGATTGAGGCAATTCAGAGCTGGCCCCCACCATCTACCACTACCAAGATCTGGAGTTTTCTAGGCTTGGGTGGGTATTATTGCCGTTTTGTGGAGGTGTTTTCATCTATAGCAGCCCTATTAACTAGATTGACCCAGAAGGGTGCCCCATTCAGGTGTTCCGATGAGTGCAAGGAGAGCTTTCAGAAGCTCAAGACTGCCTTAACTACAACTCCAAATTCTAGTTTTATCTTCAGTATCAAGTTCTTATACTGTCTATTTTGATGCTTCACGAGTTAGTATTGCGTTTGTGTTGATGAAGGGGGTTAGAGTGAATGTGTCATGAACCAATTCCGTATTAGGCAGTGACTGCACCTAATACCTCCATTATACAAGCCCACACGCAAAACTACTATCTATCTATCCCTTTTTAACATATTTATAATTACACTAAGTTTCATGCAACTGTGATAAGTCTTTTTAAAAAAAATATCAACATAATACGTACATACTCTACGGTGATAGAAATGACAAGTACATCAATACATAAGTGCTACAAATCTCCAAAAACCGGAGTCACAAGTGCATGAGCAATCTAGGAAATATACAAAACTACTAAAACTAGTGTCCGAAAGTAATAGACAAGAATAGTAAATAAGATGGAAGGAGACTCTGGTGGTGCGGATCGTAACAAGACAACCAACTTACCCCTAAGTCTCCGTAGATGAGCGGCTACGCGCCTGTGTAACAACTGGTGGAACCTGTCTTAGTACCTTCACATCAGCACAGAAGTGTAGTGTGTGTATGAAGAACAATGCAAACCCAGTAAGTATCTAGTCTAACCTCAAAGAAGTAGTGACGAGGGGTCGACTTGGCACTTACTAGAGGTCAATAGTAATAATGAGAGTGCATAAAGTAGACATGGTGAACATGCAACAGGTATCATAGAGACAAATAAAAACATTTACAATAAATACAACAGGAGTTCGTAACACATCACCAACATCTCATAACTAGCCGTGAAGACCCTAACTCAATTATATCCAAACTGGAAGCCGTTTTGATCATTAAGCACGAAGTTGCCAAGGCTAACGACTCGATCCCAAAAGAATAGTGGTACACAGAACTACCGAGGCGAATGACCCAATCCCATAAGAATAGTGTTCCCATCATACTGCCGAGGCAAACGGCCCGATCCCATAAGAGTGGTGTTACTATACTGCCGAGGCGAACGACCCGATCCCATTAATGTACAAACGTTTACCTCGCTTTCGGAAGTACTTGCAACGCGAGATGACATGGATTTTTCATTAAATAAGAAGGCTATGTCGATGATTGCAACTTTAAAAATCCCTAGTCTCAGCTCTATTCAAGACAATTAATACGCAAGGTAACCACAACAATATCATTAAAAGCATGATTTGGATCTAAGTCTACCCAGACATATCATGGAATATAGCTACGCACGGACTCTCGTCACCCCATGCGTATGTAGCTCCCCACACAAGTAAATACAAAACAAGATACACCTAAGGGGATGAATTCCCTCTTACAAGGTTAGGCAAGAGACTTACCTCGTTCCCATGCTCACTTTCGGTCCACTAATCCGCTCTAAAAGCTCCAAGTCGATGCCGAACAATCCGAAACTAGTCAAATATTATATAATTTTATCAATATATACTCAAAAGTTCATAATTTAGCTATTAGAGTAATAACCCCACCCAAATTGGAAGATTCTTAGAATTCGTCCCCGGGGCCACGTACCCGGATTCCGAAATTTTTTGTAAATAAATGTTACCCATAACCTCATGTGTTCGTAAATGCATTTTATTTAAGAGTCTGAGTTCAAATCGACTCTGAACACTCAAATTCTCATTTCTCAAAACATAGCTAAAGTTTCTTAATATTTCACTTTGATTCTCCTAATTTTGATGTTAAATCCCATGTATAACCATGTAAAATAGTTGGAAATTGAACGAAATTACTTACCCAATGATTGTAGATGAAAATCCCTCTTCAAAATCACAACCCACCGAGCCTCGGATTCCAAAAATGAGAGAATGTCTCCGAAATCCCCTCTCCTAACCCTTTTACCAGGTGCAGAGTCGCATTTGCGACACAGGGTTTGCATTTGCGAAACCTCGCAATTGCAGACAAGTATTCGCAATTTGGAACCAAGGCAAAATCTACAATTTTCCCAATTGCGAAAAAATATTTGCAATTGCAAACCAAGGAAAAAATCTACAGGCTTCGCAATTGCGGACAAGTGTTCGCAATTGCAATTCCTGAGCACCAGCAACACCAGCAATCTTTCTCGACACAGAAATGGGCATAACTCTCTCGTACGACATTGGAATTCGATGATTCTTATTGCTATGACTCCGTAATTACGATACGGATCTAATGGTTCAACACCAGTAATCCAATAACACAAACCAGTCTAAAAACATAACACGAACTCGCTCTCGCTATCAAAACGCAAAAATAACCTCTAGAATCACGAATAAAATGCCAAAACGCATAAATTCAATCATAAAACTCAAGAATTTCTATAAACACATTCCGCGCGTACGATTCCTATCAAATCAACTCGAAATGACGCCAAATTTTGCGTACAAGTCATAATGGTATAACAGACCAATTCCAACTTTGGGAATCGAAATCCGACCCCGATATAAATAAATTCAACTCCCTGTCAAACTTCTCAACCTTCCCAACCTTTAACTTTCTAACGTTTGCCCATTCAAGCTGAAACGACCTACGGACCTTGGAATCAACATCTGAACACTCTCCCAAGTCCAAAATTATCATACCAACCTATTAGAACCTTCAAATACCAGTTCCGAGGTCGTTTACTCAAAATGTTGACTCAAGTCAAACTTGGCCGCCTTGGGCCACTACTAAGGAACTAAGTTTTCTTATTTCCACTCGAACCCTTCCAAACCTAAACTAACCATCCAAAAAATTCATAAAATAGTAAAAGCACATATGGGTAGACTTAATTAGGGGAAAGGGATCCACAAAGAAAAATGACTGGTCGGGTCGTTACATTCTCCTCCTCTTAAACAAACGTTCGTCCTCGAACGGGTCTAGAGTCATACCTTGAGTGCTGAATAAGTGCAGATATCTGCTCCTCAGGTCCTCCTCAGCCTCCCAAGTCACTTCCTTGACTGGTTGACCCTCTAATAGACCTTTACCATAGAAATCTTCTTGGACCTCAACTGGTAAACCTGCTTGTCAACAATGGCAATTGGCTCCTCGTCATAACCCATGCTCTCATCTTGCTGAACCATGATGTAATCTAACACTTGCAATATGTCGGCATGGTACCTCCAGAGCATAGATACATGGAAGAACGGATGAACTCCCGATAGACTGGGAGACAAGGCAAGCTCATAAGAAACCTCCCCAACTTGCCTCAGCACCTCGAATGGGCCAATAAACCGTGGCCCCAGTTTGCCCTTTTTCCCTAACCTCATGATGCCCTTCACCGGTGAGACTTTCAAGAGAATCTTCTTGCCCACCATAAATGATCAATCACGCGCCTTTTGATCAGCATAGCACTTCTGTCTAGACTGTGATGTGCGAAGTTGCTCCTGAATCCACTTTACCTTCTCCAAGGCATCCTTCACTAA
The DNA here is from genome assembly GCF_001879085.1 of Nicotiana attenuata. Classification (NCBI taxonomy): domain Eukaryota; kingdom Viridiplantae; phylum Streptophyta; class Magnoliopsida; order Solanales; family Solanaceae; genus Nicotiana; species Nicotiana attenuata. The sequence continues at coordinate 115,854 of NW_017671049.1, forward strand.
ATCAATGCCATATAACTTAGCCTCTTCGGGCTCAAACCATCTGATGGGCGAACGACATTGCCGACCATATAAAGCCTCAAATGGAGCCATCTCGATACTGGTCTGATAACTATTGTTGCAAGAAAACTCGGCCAAGGGCAGGAATCTATCCCATTGCCCTTTGAAGTCAATGACACATGCTCTGAGCATATCCTCCAGAATCTGAACTGTCCGCTCTGGCTGCCTGTCAGTCTGTGGATGAAAGGCTATGCTGAGCTCTACTTGGATATCCAACTTGCTCTGTAGTGATCTCCAAAAATATGATGTGAACTGAGGGCATCTATATGACATGATGCAAACAGGCACAATATGAAACTGAACAATCTCTTGAATGTAAATCTAGGCCAACCTCTCTGAAGAGTAAGTAGCCACCACCGAAATAAAGAGTGCCAACTTGGTCAGCCTATCGACAATGACCCAAATGGCATCAAACTTCCTCAACGTCTTCAGCAACCCAACAACGAAGTCCATAGTGATGTGCTCCCACTTCCACTCTGGTATAACCATCTGCTGGAGTAGTCCACCTTGCCTCTAGTGCTAATACTTGACCTGCTGATAATTTAGACATCTCGCCACATACTCAACTATGTCCTTATTCATCCGCCGCCACCAATAATGCTGGCTCAGATCGAGATACATCTTCGTAGCACCTGGATGAATAGAACACGGAGAACTGTACGCCTCCTCTAAAATTTTCTCCCTCAAGCCATCAACATTAGGAACACATAGGCAACCCTGGAGTCGTAGAATGCCATCCTTGCTGATAGTAACCTCTTTGGCACCACCTGGCAGTACCGTCTCTCTAAGCACGAACAAGTCCGGATTGTCATAATGACGAGCCTTGATCCGCTCCAGTAATCAAGGCTGAGCCTCAACACATGCAAGAACTCGAGTGGGCTCTGAGATATCCAACCTCACAAGTCTATTAGCTAAGGACTGAATGTCCAAAGCCAATGGCGTCTCCTCCCCTGAAATGAATGCCAAACTGCCCATACTCTCAGCCATTCTACATAATTCATCCACAACCACATTCGCCTTGCCCAGATGATAAAGGATGATAATATCATAGTCCTTTAGTAACTCAAGCCACCTGCGCTACCTCAAATAAAGATCCCTCTGTTTGAATAAATACTGCAAGCTACGATGATCGGTGTAAACCTCACAGGACACCCCATAAAGATAATGCCTCTAGATCTTGAGAGAATGAACTATCGCGACCAACTCCAAATCATGTACGGGGTAATTCTTCTCGTGGGGCTTCAGCTGGCATGAAGCATATGCAATAACTCGCCCCTCCAACATCAATACATAACCCAGGCCAATGCGTGAAGCGTCGCAATACACAATATAAAGGCAACACTAACACTGGTGCTGTAGCCAATGCGGTCTTGAGCTTCTGAAAGCTCGCCTCGCAATCCTCGTACCACCTGAACAGAACACCCTTCTGGGTCAACGTAGTTAAAGGTTTTGCAATAGATGAGAAGACCTCCACAACAGGTAATAATAACATGCTAACCCCAAGAAGCTCCTAATCTTGGTTGCTGTGGTAGGACGAGGCCAACTCTGGACTGCCTCGATCTTCTTGGGATCTACATTAATACCTTCGCCTGATACAACATGCCCCAAGAATGCCACAGAATCTAACCAGAACTTGCACTTAGAAAACTTAGCATATAGCTTCTGTTCCCGCAAGGTTTGAAGCACAACTCTCAAATGCTGCTAGTGCTCGGCAATGCTACGCAAGTAGATTGACATGCCATCAATGATGACAATGAAAAAAGAATCAAAATACGGCTTGAACACTCGGTTCATCAAATCCATAAATGCCGCCGGGGCGTTAGTCAAGGCGCAAGAAATTACCAAAAACTCATAGTGACCATATCTTTTCCGGAAGGCCGTCTTCGAAACATTCGAAGCACGAACCTTCAACTGCTGATACCCTGATCTCAAGTCGATCTTAGAGAATACCCTGGCATTCTGCGACAGGTCAAACAAATCATCAATATGCGACAACGGGTGCTTGTTCTTAATGGTAACTTTTTTTCAACTGGAGGTAATTAATGCACATCCGCATAGTACCATCCTTCTTCTTCACGAACAACACCGGTGCACCCCAAGGCGACACACTTGGTCTAACAAGCCCTTCGCTAACAACTCCTCAAGCTGTTCCTTCAACTCCTTCAACTCCTTCAACTCCTTCAACTCTTTCAGGGCCATGCGGTACGATGGAATAGACATAGGCTGGGTACCTGGAGCCAAATCAATATAGAAATCGATATCATGATCTGGTGGTATGACTGTTAGATCAGAAGGAAATGCATCGAAGGACTCCCGCACCTACGGGAATTGAATCAATCGTTAAAGTCTCTGCAAGAGTATCTTGAACATGCTAGATAAGCAAAACAACCCTTCTCAACCATGTATCGAGCCTTTAGGAAAGAGATAACCCGACTAGATGCACTGACAGATGAACCCTTCCACTCTAATCTAGGCAACTCTGGTATTGCCAACCCCTTGGAATCGTGGACTGCTGACCAGAAGTCTGATCCTGATGGCTTGAATACCTACCGAAGGAACCCTGAATAGCTGGCGGGCGGTAAGTACTCTTTGAATGGCACTGAAATAGGGTCGTGCTGGAGCTCTCCGAATAGGCGGTGGTGCTGACTACAAAGGCCTGCTGGGCTGACCCCTCATGAACGTATCTCTGCCCCCATATGGAGCGCCATTGAATCCTCCAAACTGCCGAGGCCGGTTGTCCCTCGACGCAAAATCTCCATTGCGGTTGCGAATATGTTCGATCCTCTGAGCTATATCCACAACTTGGAGAAAAGAAGTCCCCATCTCTGCCTCTCGGGCCATAGGTACCTGAATCTCACGGTGCAAACCTGCACCTACACACCCTCTCTGCATCTGTGAAACAATAATGGCTGTATGGCGAGACAAGTCAGTGAATATTGCTTTATAGTCAGCGACAGACAGTGACCCTGATAGAGTCGCTCAAACTGACCCCGAAGCTCCTCTCTCTTTAAAGGTGGTATATTCTTCTCCAAGAACAGATGTGTAAACTGATCCGAAGTCAAGGAAGGCTAACCTGCTGGCCTACTAAGAAGATAAGCTTGCCACCATCCACGGGCCTTGCCCTCAAACTAAAAAGTGGTGAAGTCCACCCTGTTGGACTCCAATAAACCCATATTTTATAGTGTAACCTTGCACCGGTTAGGGGTCCTCTGACTGTTCTCACCCAAAGGTAAGGGGCGAAGCCTAGTCCATCATTCCAGCCACTTTTGCTGATCATCAGTCGCGACTGGTACAACCTCTAGCATTGCTGCTGCAACAGGCTGGGTTCCACCCGCAGGTAGTGCACCTAGGGTCTGATAAATGGCAACAACGTGCTCTGGAGCTAGAGTGGTAGGGGTTTGTGCTCCCCCTCCCGCCTGAGATGTGGTAGGGTCCACTGGAAAAAAACCATCCTACGTCTTAGAGTCCATGAACCGCAACATACGGCCCATGACCTCCTGGAATCCCCGAACAGTCATAAAATCTGCTGGGGCTGGCACAGCTGCAGGCGCCTCATCCTGCACCTTATCAACAGGATCCTCCATTGGAACCACAGGTGGCCCAACAGGCGCAACCCTAGGGCACCCTCGTTCTCTGACCGGAGCCGGAGCCCTCCCCCGGCCTCTACCTCGGCCTCTAGCAACTGGGGGAGCAACCCCTCGAACACCTGGTGCATCCACCGCGTGCGTTCTCACGATCTATGAGAGATTAATAGAAAGACACTTAGTATGATATTAATTTCACGATAGGAGATGAAGAAAGAGAAGTTTCCTAACACCCTATAGCCTCTCGAAGATAAGCACGGACGTCGTCGCACCGATTTGAAAGACTCTACTAGGTCTGCTCTTGACTTGTGAGGCCTATGTGAACCTAAGGCTCTGATACCAAGTTGTCACAACCCAATTCCCTACTAGGTCGAGACTTTACCTAACGCAGCCATTAAGTAATCCCACACGTGTAACTACTATTTATTTATCCCTTTTTAACATATTTGTAATTACACCAAATTTCATGCAACTGTGATAAGTCTTTTTAAACAAAATATCAACATAATATGCACATAGTCTACGGTGATAGAAATAACAAGTACAGTAGTACATAAGTTCTACAAATCCCTAAAACTCGGCGTCATATGTACATGAGCAATCTAGAGAATATAAAAAACTACTAAAACTACTATCCGAATGTAATAGACAGGAATAGTAAATAAGATGGAAGGAGACTCCGGTGCTGCGGATCGTACAAGGGAAGTAGCTCACCCCTATGTCTCCGTAGATTATCGGCTAGGTGCCCGCATTACCACTGGTGGAACCTCTCACAGTACCTGCACATCAGTGTAGAAGTGTAGCGTGAGTATGAAGAACAATGCAAACCCAGTAAGTGTCTAGTCTAACCTCAAAGAAGTAGTGACGAGGGGTCGACTTGGCACTTACTAGAGGTCAATAGTAATAATGAGAATGCATAAAGTAGACATGGTGAATATGCAACAGGTATCATAGAGACAAATAAAAACAGGTACAATAAATACAACAGGAGTCCGTAACACATCACCAACATCTCCTAACTAGTCGTGAAGACCCTAACTCAATTATATCCAAACTGGAACCCTTGTCGATCATTAAACACGAAGTTGCCGAGGCGAACAGCCCGATCGCATAAGAATAGTGGTACCCAGTATAGCCATAGCGAACGGCCCGATCCCATAAGAATAGTGTTCCCATCATACTACCGAGGCGAATGGCCTTATTCCATAAGAGTGGTGTTATCATATTGCTGAGGCAAACGACCCAATCCCATAAGAGTGGTGTTACTATACTGCCGAGGCGAATGGCGCAATCCCATTAGAGTAGAGAAGTTTACTAATGTGTGGCTATAATTCCATATTTTAGTATATTATTTGCCTTGCATTTTGTATGCTTTAATGATAAACTACACTTTATATGCACGTAATGGAGTCTATTTTATGTGTAGGTGAATTGGAGATGAAAGTAGAGCTAAAGGAATAACTAAAGTCTAAAGCTTGCTCGAAAACAGTTGAACAGAAGAAAGAAAGAAGTGAGCAACCTACAAATAAGAAAGTTGGTGAAGCCAGGCGTTAGAGCTGGCTAGGTGAGCCCTTTAGCTCGCGTGGGAGCAGACTAGGCGAGGCAGGAGGCGAGCTGCACCTCACGTTGAAGCTGGCGACGCCAGGTCTGGGACGAGCTCCAGCTTGCGTGAAGCCTGGAGAGGCGAGGTCTAAGGCGCGCACATTCTGAACTTTGAAGGCTTATTTCATCTCCTGGTTTGACTAGGTCTTGGCCTGTGTGTTTAGGTCTTTTCCTACACGTATAAATAGACCTAAAACACCACTTTTGAAGGATTTTTTGCAACCGGAGCCAAGGAGAGCTCGTGGAACAACCGTTGGGAGTTTGAATCATTGATTTCTACATCCTTTCATCTATACTTTGTAATTTAATTATGCAAAAAATTTGGGATATTGTTACTATGAGTATGAGTAGCTAAACTCCTAATCTAGGGGTTTGATGGAACCTATTGGAGGATGATTTTCCTGTTACGTTAATATAGATTTGCCGTAGTATTTTCTCTATTTATTCAACTATATTATTATTGTTGTTGATTGAAGGGCCCTCAATCGACTGTGCCTATTTAGTGTGCATTACTCGAGAGAGAGTGCATATTTAGGTAGTTGTTGAACAACATCACTCCTAAGGTATATGAGGGATCAATACAAATGGTTTAAAGGTGGGATTAGGGATAACGAATCCTTGATGCGACTCGAGTGAGTCGTACTTAATTCCAGCTAGCGTAATTCGGGAGAATATGTCAAGTAAATTGTGGTAATTACTCTGGAGAGATTTACGCCTTAGAGCGTTCATTATTGGTAGGGAAGACTTAGGCAATTTTATAGAAAATGTAGCAGAAAGGATTCCGACAATAAGGGAAATCATAACCTTAGATCATTCCAATTCTTGTCTACAACTTGTTCGTAGTTAGTTATTAATAATGCATTTTCATTACGTGATATTTAGTTAGTAAACATCAAATTTGTTACCTAAATATTTCTGAACATTGATTGCGTGAATTTGTGCGAGTCTAGTAGCTAAGTTTAATAGGTTAATTCCCTGTGGGATTCGACTCCGGACTCATTAACCGGAATATATTTGCAACGACCGCTAAGTCCTTTTTATAAGGCATAGTTGGGCGTGATCAAATTTTGGCGCCGTTGCCGGGAATTAACGTTGTTATTAATTGCAGCTAAAAGAAGTTCTAGCTTGTGTAGTCAATTTTATTCATTTTTAACCAAATACATTGAAATTCTAATGTTTGTAGTCTTGGGTGCTACAGTTGCATGCCTAGAAACTCCTCAAGAACTAGTGAATTGATCGAAGCGTTATCAGATCCTGAGAAAGTTTTCAAGGCACTGAATCGTTCAAACAAGAAGGGCAAACAACAAAAACTCAACAAAACAAATCGAACAAGACATGGATCACAGAGTAGAAAATCCAAACAATAGAAACAATGAGAATGACCTGAACAATCAGGGTGTGGTGCCACTTGTGCCAGAAGCAGCATTGTATGATTGGGCACAACCCACTGCTAAAAATCTGGCAACCGTAATTGCAGTCCCTTAGATACAAGCAGAATCATTTCAAATCACAAACAACATGCTACATTTGTTGCAGAACAAGGGAGTGTTCTCAAGGTCATACATTGATGATCCTCAATAATATTTGAAGAATTTCCTTTCGATATGTGCACGCAAAGGCAACCTAATGTGACATCAGAAGCAATAAAGCTATTATTGTTTACATTCTCGATGACGGGAAAATCTTAGACTTGGCTTTATTCACTCCCTATAAACTCCATCACTACTTGGGAGGAATTAGTCAAGCAATTTTTGAACAAGTTCTACCAACCCAACAAGGATGCCAAACAAATTGATGATATATTGAGCTTCTGGCAAAGACCAACAAAAACACTACAAGAAACATGGGAGAGGCTTAAGGGTATGCTGGTTAAATATCTACATTATGGCATTCCAGATCAGATGATGGGGAAGAGGTTCTACGTGGGATTGGCAGACGGCTTAAAGGCCAATGTTGATGCTTCAGCAGGTGGAGCAATTTTGAGCGAAACATTCAGAGAATGCAAGATCTTACTTGATAAAATGGCTCAAAACTCCGGATGGATGAAAAGAGACTCTAAGATCACTCTTGTAGTTCATTCAGTGGCTTTGGACCCAAACAACTCCATAGCTGAAAATATGATCGCTCTAATGATGCAAATGAGTATCCTCACCAAAAAGATCGATGAATCTGACCAGAAGCAGCAGGTACACATAGTTGACGCAACTAATGGGGGTATGTGCACCATGTATTAACCAACCATATGTATGCTCGTGGAGTGTGGAAGGTGACAACCAGCATTATCAGGAAGATATGAACTATATGGCCAACTATAGGGAATAGAGGGAAAGTTGTCTGAATTGGGGACAGCAGAATTAACAATATAGACTAGCACAACAACAATACAATAACAGAAATTAACCTGGAGCTATATGACCACAAGGTCAAGTGGTGCCTTACCAATGGCAGCAGGGTTACTAGCAAAATCAGCAGCTAGCTTATCAACAGCCTCAACAACAACAGATAGTGAGACAAGATGATGGGTTTGCTGAACTTAAAGGAATTCTGCAACAACTGATTGGGTCCACTAGAAAAATGCAAGAGATAGTGGACTCACATGAATCAGCGATAAAGGGCATTGAGATTCAATTAGTACAGATTTCGATGGCTCTAAATAATCGTCCCCATGGGACGTTACTTGCAGACACACAAGTCAATCCAAAAGAACAGAGCCCAAAACAGCTTATGGTAGTGAGTCTAAGAAATGGTAGAGACCTATATCTGGAGCAAGAAATTGCTCGCGAAAGCTGACCTACTGAAACACTTGTGATAGTACCCATTGAGATAGATGATTCAACAGGGTTAACTGAGGTGACGGTACAACATGCACAAGAGAGCACAAATGAAGAAAAAGAGGTCGTGAAGGAGACTGCGGTAGCACAAGAAACGACAATAGAAGCAGTGCCTGAGCAAGATAAAACTCAAATCACAGGAAGGAAGCGACCTCCAGCACCATTCCCACAGAGATTGGCCAAATATCAGAAAGATGAGCAGTATAAGAAATTCATGGAGATATTGAAACAAATCCAGGTGAACATTTCACTGATTAACGCTTTGCGGGAGATGTGTAGGTATTCCAAAATGCTAAAAGATTTAATGTCTCGCAAATTTGACTTCCAAGACCTGTCCACTGTTACATTAACCCAGACTTATAGTGCAGTCGTGAAGAGACCCATAGCTGAGAAGTTATCAGACCAGGGAGTTTCACAATCCCATGCACGATAAACAGCTATGCTTTTGCTAAAGCATTGTGTGTGGCAAACATAAACTTGATGCCCTTGGCTATCTACAAAAGGTTAGGCATTGGAAGAGCAATACCCACATCCATGGTACTACAACTAGCCGACTGGAAACTAAAGAGGCCATCAGGTATCCTTGATGATGTATTAGTACAGGTCAAGAAGTTTGTGTTCCCGGCAGATTTTTCATTCTGGACTGCCGGGTTGACGAGGAGATTCCCATAATTTTGGGAAGACCATTCTTGGCCACTGGGAAAGCTTTAATTGATTGTGAAACTGGAGAGCTAAAAATGAGACCAAATGATGAAGAGATAACATTCAATGTGCAGAAATCTATGCGGCGACCAAGTGAATTTGCTAATTGCTCTCTAATAGAAGCTGTGGATGTAAATTTGGAGGAGGAAGATGAGACCTTGAACACTAAAGACCTTCTAGCAGCCTGTCTCATGAACATAGATGAAGCAAATGGAGAGGACATAGCGCAGTAGGTACTGGCTCTTGAAGGCCAAGGGTTTTGGAAAAGAGAGCTTGAATGTGAGTCTTCGCACTTAGAAGAAAGGAAAACTCCTCCAGCTAAGCCATCGATAGAAGAGCCACCAAAGTTGGATCTGAAGCCACTACCACCTCATCTCAAGTATGCTTTCTTGGGACCTAACTCAACTTTACTTGTTATTATCTCATCTGGTTTGTTAGATGTGCAGAAAGAACAGCTTTCGCAGGTATTTATTGAGTGCAAAACTGCAATTGGTTGGACCATTGCAGACATTAAGTGTATCAACCCGGACTTCTGTATGCATAAGATTCTATTGGAAGATGGCCACAAACCTTCCAGAGAACATCAAAGAAGGCTAAACCCAACGTGAAGGAAGTTGTGAACTAGGAGGTGATAAAGTGGTTAGATGCGGGGATCATTTTTCCCATCTCCGATAGTAGCTGGATCAGCCAAGGCCAATGTGTGCCAAAGAAAGGTGGGATGACTGTAGTGAAAAACCAGAACAATGAGTTGATATCAACAAGAACAGTCACGGGATGGCGAATTTGTATGGACTACAGAAGATTGAACAAGGCCACCCGAAAGACCACTTTCCCTTGTCGTTTATTGATCAAATGCTAGATAGATTGGCCGGGAGGTCCAACTTTTTCTTTCTGGATGGATACTCTGGGTATAATCAGATCACCATTGCTCCGGAAGATAGAGAGAAAACTTCATTAACCTGTCCATATGGCGTCTACGCTTTCCGGAGAATGCCGTTCGGCCTATGCAACGCACCCGCCACTTTTCAAAGGTGCATGATAGCCATCTTCACAGATATGGTAGAGGACATAATGGAGGTCCTTATGGATGATTTCTCAGTTGTGGGAGACTCATTCGATGATTGCCTAATGAAGTTGAAAAGAGTACTGAAAAGATGTGTGGAGACTAATCTGGTACTCAACTGGGAAAAGTGCCATTTCATGGTACAGGAAGGTATAGTCTTGGGGCACCCAGTGTTAAGTAAGGGCATTGAGGTAGATCGTGCAAAGGTTGATGTGATAGAAAGCTTGCACCACCTACTTCCGTCAAAGCGATAAGAAGTTTCCTTGGCCACGCTGGTTTCTATAGACGGGTTATAAAAGACTCTACCAAAATTGCTAACCCCTAGTGTAAATTGCTTGAAAATGATCACCCTTTTGTGTTTTCTGATGACTGCAAGGTAGATTTTGAGGAATTGAAGAAGAGCTTAGTGACAACACCTATCATAGTTGCACCCGACCGGGGGCAAACATTTGAGTTGATGTGTGATGCGAGCGACTATGCTGTGGGAGCAGTTCTTGGGCAGTGAAAAGATAAAGTCATACATCCAATATACTACACAAGTAGAACTTTGAGTGGTGCCCAACTAAATTACACAGTGACCGGGAAGGAGATGCTAGCGGTGGTGTTCGCATTTGACAAATTCAGGTCGTACCTGATAGGCTCGAAGGTAATTATTTATATTGACCATGCTGCTCTCAAGTACCTAATTGAGAAGAAGGAGTCAAAGTCGCGCCTGATTCGATGGGTGCTACTGCTGCAAGAATTAGACTTGGAAATCCGTGATCGAATGGGAACGGAGAACCAAGTGGCTGATCACTTGTCTAGGCTGGAAGGAGTCGAGAAGAAGGTTGTGGTGGAAGATATTGTGGAGACTTTCCCGGATGAACAACTCTTAGCAACAAGCCTCGATGCTACACTATGGTATGCAGATATTTCAAATTACCTAGCAAGCAGTTTATTCCTTATGACATGTCTTCTGTGCAGACGAAAAAGTTTTTTCATGAATGTCGCATGTATTTCTGGGAAGAACCATATCTGAGTAGGATTTGTCTTGATAACATGATTCGGAGATAAATTCCCGAGATAGATCAATCTTCTATTCTACAGGCATGTTATGCTTCACCGTATGGAGGACATTTTGGGGGCATAAGGACAACGGCTAAAGTGTTTGAGTCAGGTTTTTATTGGCCGACGTTGTTTAAAGATGCACACTTCTGGGTGAAAAATTGTGATGAGTACCAACGGACGGGGAATATTTCCCGTTGACATGAGATGCCCATGAACTCGATCCAAGAGGTAGAAGTGTTTGATGTGTAGGGAATCGACTATATAGAACCATTTGTTAGCTAATACAATAACAAGTACATACTTGTAGCGGTGGACTATGTCTCGAAATGGATAGAAGCCGTCGCACTTCCTACAAATGATGCGAAGGCAGTTATTGGTTTCCTGAGAAAGAACATCTTCACCTGATTTGGCACTCCAAGTGATATCATTAGTAATGGGGGTACCTACTTCTACAACCGAGCCTTTGAAAGCTATTGGAGAAATATGGCGTTCGCCATAAAGTTCCACTCCGTATCACCCACAAATGAGCGGGCAAGTCGAGGTGTCAAACAGAGAAATCAAGAGTATTTTGACCAAAACTGTAAATGCTACTCGGACTGATTGGGCAAGAAAATTGGATGATGCATTATGGGCTTACCGTACTGTATTCAAAACTCTGACTGGAACATGCTGGTGGAGTTACAACATAAAGCCTTCCGGGCGTTGCGACAAATAAATCTGGACGGGGAGGCTGCTGGAACTAGTAGAGTCACAAAGTTGCATGACCTTGACGAGTTTTGGTACCATGCTTTTGAGAGTACAAGGTTATAAAAGGAAAGAATAAAATTGGTGCACGACAAAATTATTCTTGAGCGAAATTTTAAGCCGGGAGACAGGGTATTATTATTCAATTCGAGGTTGAGGTTGTTTCCTGGCAAATTAAAGTCATGATGGTCAGGACCATTTCGTGTGGTAGAGATTCACCCTACCGGAGCTGTATAGATTGTTGTAGAAAATGACTCTCGCATATTCAGAGTGAATGGGCACAGGTTAATACATTATTTGGGCATGGATGACTCATTTGCTCGAACCACCAAGGTTGAGCGAGCCTTAAGTGTGATTACCTGCGTCGTGCCGCGACGTTAACTAAGGCGCTTGTTGGGAGACAACCCAATTCGTAATTGATTTTTAGTGGATATAGAATTTTCTTTTCATTTGTAGGTACTAACGAGTTGTAGGTTATTTTGGCAAGTCGAGGAGGGCATTGTGCGTTGCCTGGCCCCCAGCGAGTTGGCCAGGCGTTAGGCCTTGCGCCGCATGGAGGAATTCTAGCGTGGGAGCTCGCCTCGCGAGGTGTAGGGCGAGGTGAACCACGTGCTAAGCCTCGCGCCGCAAGGGTTGTGCCCAGGTGCATCAGGCGTTAAGCCTCGCGCCGCAAGCCCCAGGCTCGCGTTAGAGCTGGCCTCGCGAGGGGTAACACGAGATTGCTATCAGGCGTCGCCAGGTAAGTATTTTTCGGGCTTATTTTAATTTTTGTTCCCTTGTTTGCTTCTAACTGCCTCAACTAAACTCCCAAAACAAAACCAAAACACAAAACCCTAACCTAAAACACTTCACTCCTCACAAAAGACTCACGTAGATACACTGACCTCACACACTCAAAGGCAAATCCTTTCTCTTAAATATCTAAGGTATGATTTCTATCTCCATTCTTTGGCAATTTCTAGTTGGGTGAATGCATGACATTGGACACAAATTTTTGGGGTTGTTCTTCATTGTAGCCATGTGTTTGTGTGTCCCTACTCCATGAACCCCATAGGAATGGTGTTGCTATTGTGTGAACAAGTGGTAGTACGGAACTCCCAAGCCGATTTGTGAGGGTGAGGCAATCCCTCACTCCTACAAGCACTCCCATGGCACTAGTGTATGCTAAGTGTTTGTTATAATGCCTCAAAGGCATTCTTTGTCCCCATTGGAGCCCGAGTCTTCGGGATTAAAAGACTAGTGCTATATAGTTGTACACCACTTTAAAATCTTAAGTGTGAGGTGGCTCACTGGTAGTCCGATGCTTCGAATGTGGAAGAAGCACCCATGTGTCACTGCTTGATTCTCATGCTAAGAAACGATGAGGTGATGTCTGAGTAACCTCGGAAACTGTTGATAAGCATATGTTAAATTCTTAAATGTGGGGGGCAAGACCATGTGTTTAATGTTGTAATGCAGTTTTAACTGATTAATGCTTACTTGTGTAGAAAGGAATATGCCTCCAAGAAAAAACACCGGTAAACGAAAGGCCACCTCCACTGCTCCATCTAAGGCTAAGGCCACCTCCGCACCTCCCCCAAAGAAGAGAAAAGGGGGAGAAGATACTTCTAGTCAAAGTGAAGGACTGCGAACTGTGGCAGCTATTGAATCCACGCATCCACAACCTCAAGGGCAACGAGTGTGTGGCATCAAAAGCATACCCTGACATACTAAGGATTGGTACAAGTGTTTTAGGCCAAAACATATACATCCAGAAGCTGCTATTCATGAACGTCGCCTGCAAGCCAAGTACCCAACTATTTGGAGAAGCATTAATGAGTTGGGTTTAAGCTATGTGTTCCGAAACTCTGGAGAGACCAATGTCAATCTTGTGAGGGAGTTTTATGCTGGGTTTGATCCAGAAGATTCTGATCAGCTGGTTCCGATTCGTGGAAGGTTGTTAGATTTTTCAGCCTCAGCAATATGTAATTTCTTAGGTGCTCCACATTTTCTAGGGGAACCCTTGGACCACTTCATAGTCCGTCCTACTTATCGAGAGCTGAGACACACTTTTTGTGGTGTCAACTCTGTGGCGGCTTGGGTGCGGGATAAGAAAACCAACCATCATAGGAAGTTCCCAAAGAAAAATATGAAGATAGAAGCGCAAGTATGGTTGAAATTGATCAATTCACGGCTCCTACCGTGCAACCATGACACTCTTATTAGCCGTGAGAGGACTTGTGTGTTTTATTTATTAATGACGGGCCAAAGGGTGAATGTGGGACACTTGATCCATTATCACATGACCCAAGTGCGAACTAGAAAGAAAATTGACCGAATGCCCTTTGTAAACATGCTAACTCAGTACTTGCGGCAAGAAGAAGTGGAGGAGGAGAAGGAATTCGATCACATCATTGCTCCACCCCTACGGCTAACAGACCACACAAATGTCCGGGTTAAGGAGGAGAACACCACAATTTCACTGACAGGGGCTGAACGTAATACACGTGATGACAGCTTCATTGCCTATTTATATGGGATGGTGGACTTGCAACTTCGGATAGGGGGACGTAGGCCACTACAGAGGAGAGGGCCATATTGGAGCAGCGGTACCCGCTTAATGCTCATGCCCAGCAGCTGGTTGGGATAGGAGATGGATACAGACTCCCTACGGACGAGGATGTTAACACATCTGAGTAGTCCGAGGCCGAGCAGAAGCAGTCAGATAATGAGGATGATGATGATGATGAGAAGGAAGCACAAGACCAGGAGTGGGTAGCCTCAGTGGATGAGGGCGAGGACGCAGCTTGATCAGGGAGTTTTTCCTACACCCTACTCCTTTTTTTTTTCTTGTTTTGTCAATTGTACATGCACTGAGGACATTGTATGACATAAGTGTGGGGTGGGGACTTGTAAAAAAAAAATATTAGTCTTGTTTTAGTTATTTGTTCTTGGTAAGTGTCGTCTTAGTTTAGTTAATTGTTTTAGTTATTTGTTTTTAGTTAGTGTCGTCTTAGCCTTTTAGAAAAAAAATTAGTGTTATCTCAGCTTTTTTTCTTTTTTAAATAAAAGTAGACTCTTCCCGACGATGGATCTCCTAGACAGTTTTCTTGAGTGAATTGAGTCTGAAGAAAAAAACCAAAATGATTTTCTTGTAGGTAGTGTAGTAATTCCCCCTTGGTTTCTCTCTGGGCCGCTGTTCTTTTCCAAGGGTTTTATTTGAACCAGGTGTAGTTAGTTTCAGTTTTTAGGAGTAGAAATCACTGGGCAGAGAATTGAATTGCAGCGATATCTCTTGACTTTGTTATGCCTTGAGAATATCGAGTACTTTGGTTGTGACGCTTAGGCTCAGTTTTTGACTCGAGTATAAATACCTTAAATTGTAGACTGCTTTGACTGGAGTGTCATGATAAAACCAATCTTGAGTGAGTTATGTGCCATGTCTGTGTGAGGTTTTGTATGTATTCTGTGCATTCCATTTGATCTCTAGAACTTGCCCCGTGTGTGTGCAAAGCGAAATAGGAGTCTTCTTCAATCTGGGAAGTGATATAGGCGTTTCTTTGTTGAGCCAGAAATATATAGTTTACCTGCCTAAACGTTATGTATCGTAGTTAAACCCTTTCAGCCTATAATCCTGTTTCTTTGGTAACCACATTTCAAACCGTACCCCTTTGTTTGAATCGACCATATATTCGAACCTTGTTACCTCTCATGAGCACTTGGATTGTGATAAATTATGTAAAAGTTAAAGTGTGGGGTGGTGGTTTGGATTTTGAGTGGAGCAAATGAAATAAGGAGAAAGGTGCACCGTTTGAAAGAAAGAAAAAAAATATGTCAATAAAAGCCACTTGGATTGAAAGAGAAAAAAGAGAAAAAGAAGAAGAAGAAGAAGAAGAAGAAGAAGAAGAAGAAGAAGAAGAAGAAGAAAAATAGTTGTATTGTATGAAAAAAAAATCTTGATAGTGGTGGCTAGTGATATACTTGTGCTTAAAGAAGTATGGGGTAATATAATTTGAAGTGAAGGTGGAATTTTGGTTTAACATAAGTATGGACTGTAGTATTAAAGTATATGTATTAAAGCTCTTAAGGGAGGTGTAGTCACTCATATCCAAATGTATCCTATCCAACCCGCAGCCTACATTACAACTAATCAAAGTCCTTCTTGATCTTAGACTGAATGAGCTCGATTTGTTCAATATTACACTACGGCAAGCCTATGGTGCATCATTTGTTGCACATGAATGTTATTTTTGAGAGCGAGTGAATTTTTCCTATCTTGAGTTCCTACGTTCTTAAAATTCATTGTGTGTGGAACTAAGCTCTTTGTTGGGTGAGGCACATGATTCATAAAGGGAAGGTACTGTCATTGAACTCCATGTTAGAGTAAGTAAGTGAATTGTGAATAAGGCATGGTATTTATGAGTCAAATCTTGAGGTGAGGATGTTACACCTTTGTGCTTAGACTATTTTAAAGATTCTTGGTGTGATAAGTTAAGTGAATTGCTTAAAAAGGTTGTGTCTATAAGTGTAGTTTGATTGCTCGAGGACGAGAAATGTTTAAGTGTGGGGTATTGATGTGTGGCTATAATTCCTTATTTTAGTACATTATTTGCCTTGCATTTTGTATGCTTTAATGATAAACTACACTTTATTTGCGCGTAATTGAGTCTAATTTATGTGTAGGTGAATTGAAGATGAAAGTAGAGAAAAAGAAATAACTAAAGTCTAAAGCGTGCTCGAAAACAGTTGAAAAGAAGAAAGATAGAAGTGAGCAGCCTATAAATGAGAAAGCTGGCGAAGCCAAGTGTTTGAGCAGACGTTAGAGCTGGCTGGGCGAGCACTTTAGCTCGCATGGGAGCAGGCTAGGTGAGGCAGGAGGCAAGCTCCACCTTGCGTTGAAGCTGGAGACGCCAGGTCTGGGGCGAGCTCGAGCTCGCGTGAAGCCTCGCGAGGCGGGCTCTGAGGCGCGCACATTCCAAACTTTGAAGGCTTATTCCGTCTCCTGGTTTGACTAGGACTTGGCCTATGCATTTAGGTCTTTTCCTACACATATAAATAGACCTAAAACGCCACTTTTGAAGGGTGTTTTTGCAACCGGAGGCAATGAGAGCTCGTGGAACAACCGTTGGGAGTTAGAATCACTGATTTCTACATCCTTTCATCTTTACTTCGTAATTTAATTATGCAAAACATTTGGGATATTGTTACTATGAGAATGAGTAGCTAAACTCCTAATTTAGGGTTTTGATGGAACCTATTGGAGGATGATTTTCCTGTTACATTAGTATAGATTTGCCATAGTATTTTCTCTGTTTGTTCAACTATATTATTATTGTTGTTGATTGAAGGACCCTCAATCGACTGTGCCTATTTAGTGTGCGTTACTCGGGAGAGAGTGCATATTTAGGTAGTTGTTGAACAACATCACTCTGAACATATATGAGGGATCAATACGGAGGGTTTAAAGGTGGGATTAGGGATAACGAAACCTTGGTGCGATCCGAGTGAGCCGTACTTAATGCCAGCTAGCATAATTCGGGAGAATATGTCTTGTAAATTGTGGTAGTTACTCGGGAGAGAATTACGACTCACAGCGCTCATGATCGGTAAAGACTTAGGCAAATTTATAGAAAACATAGCAGAAAGAATTCCGACAATAATGGAAATCATAACCTTAGATCATTCCAATTCTTGTCTACAACTCGTTCGTCGTTAGTTATTAATTATTGCATTTGCATTACGTGATATTTAGTTAGTAAACATCAAATTTGTTACTTAAATATTTCTGAAGATTGATTGCGTGAATTTTTGCGAGTCTAGTAGCTGCGTTTAATAGGTTAATTCCCTGTGAAATTCGACTCCGGACTTATTAACCGGAATATATTTGCAACGACCGCTAAGTCCTTTTATAAGGCATAGTTGGGCGTGATCATTTACCTTGCTCGCGGAAGTACTTGCGACGCGAGAGGACATGTATTTTTCAGTAAATAAGAAGCCTAAATCGATAATTGCAACTTTAAGATCCCTAGTCTCAGCTCTATTAAAGACAGTCAATACGCAAGGCACAACTGTACTATTACAAGCATGATGTGGATCTAAGTGTACCCAGACATATCATGGAATACAGCTACGCACGCACTCTCTTAACCTCGTGCGTATGTAGCTCCCCACACAAGTAAATACACAACAAGATAAACCTAAGGGTATGAGTTCCCTCTTACAAGGTTAGGCAACAGACTTTCCTCATTCCCAAGATCACTTCCGGTCCACTAATCTGCTCTAAAATCCCCAAGTCGATGCCGAACAATCCGAAACTAGTCAAATGTTATATAATTTAATCAATATATACTCAAAAGTTCATAATTTAGCTATTAGACTAATTACCCACCCAAATTGGAGATTCTTAAAATTCGCTCCTCGACCCATGTTCCCGGTTTCCGGAAATTTTTGTAAATAAATGTTATCCATAACCTCACAAGTCCATACATGCATTTTGTTTAAAGGTCCGAGTTTAAATCGACTCTCAACACTCAAATTCTCATTTTTCAAAGCATAGCTAAAGTTTCTTAAAATTTCACCTTGATTCTCCTAATTTTGATGTTAAATCCCATGTATAATCATGTAAAAAATAGTTGGAAATTGAACAAGATCACTTACCCAAAGATTGTAGATGAAAATCCCTCTTTAAAATCGCCCCCCACCGAGCCTAGGGTTCCAAAAATGAGAGAATGTCTCCAAAATCCCATCTCCCAGCCCTTTTACCAGATGCAGATATCGAATTTGCGACATAGGTTTGACATTTGCGAACCCTCGCAGTTGCGGACAAGTGTTTGCAATTGCAAACCAAGGCAAAATCTTCAAACTTTGCAATTGCAAAAACAGTTCGCAATTGCGAACCTAGGCAAAAATCTACAGGCTTTGCAATTGTGGACAAATGTTCGCAATTGCAAACCACCAAGTTTTGCAATTGAAAACAAATCTTCGCAATGCGAATCAAGGAAAAAATCTACAATTTTCGCAATTGCGAAGGAAATTTCGTAGTCGCGACACCTAAGCACCAGCAATACCAATAATCTTTCGCGACACGGAAATGGGAATAACTCTCTCATACGACATTGGAATTCGATGATTCTTGTTGTTATGACTCTGTAATTACGATACGGGGCTAATGGTTCAATAAAATCATAAATCAAAGGTCGTTTGCAATGAATTTAGTATCCTTTATACCTAAAAAACAATGCCAAAATATTAATTAAGAGCGCGACACAACCTAAACACATTTGAAACGCCCCCAAGACCATGTCCAATCACTCAAACCAGTCTAAAGACATAGCACGAACTCGCTCGCACGTTCAAAATACAAAAACTAACCTCTAGAATCGTGAATCGGATACCAAACCGCATAAATTCAATCATAAAACACAAGAACGTCTATAAATACATCCACGCGTCTGATTCTTATCAAATCAACTAGGAGTGATATAAAATTTTGCGTACAAGTCATATATGGAATAGCGGACCTATTACAACTTTTGGAATCAAAATCTGACCCCGATATCAATAAAGTGAACTCCCGGTCAAACTTCTCAACCTTAAAACCTTCAATTTTCTAAGTTCCTCCAATTTAAGCCGAAATGACCTACGGACTTCCGAATCAACATCTGAACACGCTCCCAAGTCCAAAATCATCATACAAACCTATTGGAACCTTTAAATTTAGGTTTCAAGGTCGTTTACTCAAAATGTTGACTCAAGTCAAACTTGGCCACCTTAGGCCACTATTAAAGAACTAAGTGTTCCGATTTCAACCTGGACCCTTCCAAACCTAAAGCAACCATCCCCAAAAGTCATAAAATAGTAAAAGAACATATGGGGAGTCTTAATCAGGGGGAATAGGGATCCAGAAGAACTACCGATCGGGTCATTATAGATTGCTTATGCTTCATGTCAGTTGAAGCCCCATGAGAAGAACTATCTAGTGCAGGATTTGGAGTTGGCAGCCATGGTTCACGCGCTTAAGATTTGGAGGCATTCTTTCTATGGTGTGTCGGGTGAGGTGTTGATGTTGATACACAATTTTTCCCTCTACTTTAAATATATATACATATACTTTCAAAATAGTGCATATGCATCATCATTTGATTTATGAGCATATACAAATACCTTTTTTTTTATAATATTTCATAATTTTCAAAGACTTTAAACCAATTTATTCCTGCATTTTTATTCCAATAATTATCCTTCATATTATTATTATGATGAGTTAATCACCTAAATTTATCATTTATACCAACATAATGTTTAAATATTTGTTCAGTGCATTTTTTTATAATTACACTTGCATTTTTAAGGCTAAATTGCAGATCTTTGCAATAATAGCCCATATTAATGTATAGTTACATTATTTATGCAGAAAATAATTTTTTATATTTTTAAAATGGTAAGCAATTATTTTTAATCATTTTAGTGCACAAGTGATATTTTTATTATTTATTAATTGCTTTCATAAATTATTTATTTATTAAATATGGGGTATTTATAAACTAGCCTGAATTCCTACCCAAATTCGGACCTAAAACTACCCAATACACCAGCCCAATACCCTTAGCCCAACACCATTAGCCCAGTCCCTTACCCATTTTATTTAACCCGACCCAGCCTCTACTTAAATCCTCACAAGCATTCCCTCCCCCCTTCCATATATCACCATCCCCCAAACCCTAACCCCATTTTCCTAAACCCGCCACCTGTCTACTTGTTTACCGTGAAAATGGTAACAATAATTAAATTTGTAAATGGGATTCTAAAAATATGTGATCTATTCCCGAGCTAGTTTGAAAGGATGATTAGTGCTAAATATGGGGTAAAAACAGTAAAGATCGAGCTAGCCAAAAACGATAATCGAACCAGTAAGGAACGTCCCCGGGCTTAGGACAAGCCAGTAGATACCTCGGGTCCAGGCCTCGAGCCTACCTCGGGCCTTTCGAAGATAATCTTATCGAGGGTAATCAGGAAGGGGATATCAGATAAGTGTATGCATACAAGGCTTTATACCGTCAATCTTGAGCTAAATGACGAAGAATAAATGAAGAACAATAAAATGTTAGGGCGACCTCGGGGTCGAAGAATGCTGATAATTTAGAAGAAAGAGAGAGAGAGAGAGAGAGAGAGAGAGAGAGAGAGATATTATTGCTTATTGAAGAAGTGGAGCAACATCAGTCCTTTACAAGGTGGGGTGAGTCCCCCTTATATAGGCGAGGGGGCTCAATAAAATATGCATATATTATTTACAAGAGTAGAAAGACGGGACGGCCTATCGCTCGTCATCTCAGTAGGTTACAGATAGACCGGCCCTGTCAGGTGTAGCCATGCGCTCTGGAGTCATCTTCTCTTACCCTGACCTCGAGCCCTACTTCTTTTGATTCGGACCTCGATGAGCCCGGAGGTCGAGGACTCGACCATAGCCTTCTATCCTCGGGGTCTCGAGGGAGGCTTCCCAAATTGTCTTGATAGCAAAAATCAAGTCTTTTGATTTTTACCGCGTACAGATAGTCTCCGCGTTTCCCACGACGAAGTGATGGGAAATGATTCTGACACTCGACTCCTCGAGCTCCTTTTGGCGATGCTATAATGACGATTCAAATCGGGGCGCGCTCTTCCGTAGCCGATGGCGTGTCTCACAGATCTTTACTCGATGTCCCGTCGCTTCCGCTCCTCGAGGCAAAAGTGCTGCCATCGGTTCGTTTTTTCAAAGAGGTAATAATTATACCCGTCGGTCAATCTTGTAGAGCATCGATGACCATGTTGTTTCCCCTTATAAATGAGGGCATTCTGTGGCATTACATCTTTCACCTCAACATTTCCGCTGGTGTGTTTTGCTTCTTCTTCCTTCCCATCATCTTCTTTTGTTTTTGATCACCATGACGGGAGCTTTCTATCTCAAGGCTGTTTGGGGAAAATCTTCTAGGCCACGTCGAGTCCTCATGCCGGGGTCTACCTTTATTGAACGTAAACATATACGTTGTCCGCTGCTGCTACCATTGGCTCGAAATGACGATGGGGGGAGAGTTGGTTTCACCTTTGTTTAGACGGTTATTCGGATTATGCACCGCTGCTCAAAAGGTTGCTCGGAATATCCACCGCTGCTCACCTTCATACCCCGGCTCGACGTGGAGCTCCGTCCTGAACCGGGAGCTTGCACGGCTCGCTGATTGAAGAAGTGTATTTGAAGTAGCCGTGCAAGCAGGGCCAAGGATCGTTCGGACCGCTCCCTCTCCGAAGCTTCCTTGGCCAAAGAGGGTCCTCGAGCTTCAGAGAGCTGTAGCGCTTCGTCGTCCTTTCCTGCTCCCTGGTTGCTCTTCCTCGGCTGTGTCAAAGTGGGCAGCTGAGACATGGCTTCCGGGGGCGATCCTGGAGATGCTTCCTTCGAGGGTAGAGTAGGTTTAGGACCCTTTCATCAAGTAGTTTCTTTTGTCGTACCCGTGTCGGGAACCCTTTGTAGGCTTTTGTACTTTGTGTGTGATGTCCCTCCAGGGCTTTGTAATCGAACGTTGTGACCTCTCGGGGGTTCTTGTACTTTGTAAACTTCATGAATGAGAAATGAACTTTGTTGATCTCTGCTTTCGAATTTGCTTTATTTCCTCACGCTTTCATGCCCTTCGAGGATCTTCAAATGTATTCCCTTGCGTTGTTCATCGTCGATATTAATCTTGGACGTGAGTGTTTTCTTTGATTTCCCATCGATTGACATGGGCCTTTTCGGTCCTGCTGTCGTCCTTCGAGACAATTTCGGGTGGATCTGACAGGTTGGTGCTTGTAAGAGTCTCCCGAGTTATTCGGAGATCGCGCGTTGAATCGCAGGGCCTCCGGGGGCACCACTCCGGATGTAGGCCGTCCTCGGGTACCTCGGAGACCTTATTGATCTGGGCGTAGATGGTCCCTTTGGGCCGCCTGAGATAGATCTTTGCTTCTCCTCTGGCGCTTGTTTGCTTTCACGCCCTTTGGGATTTTTAAATGCCTTCTATTGCTTATGGGCCGTTGTAGTTTGCTGTGATAGCCTGTTTTGGTCCCCAACTGATGGGCAAGGCTCTTTCCTGCTTTCTTTCTTATCGTTCATTTGGCTTGATGCGAGACCGACCGGATAGGCTCGAGCTATCAGGGCCTGTTGGTTTGTTTGGAGATCTTGCATAGAATTTTTGGGCCTTTGGGAATGATACCCCGGACGAAGGTCATCCTTGGACGCCTCGGTGTGTCTTGTTGATTTTGATGTGGACAATTCTTTAAAAGAGTGTAAGGTTGGCTCCCGTTCGAGGAGTTTGCCTGTGTGTGGGGCGCTTCCTCGGTGCTTTATCGAGTTTTGGAGATCGGAGCTTCCCGAGTCTGCTCCTCCGGAGAAGGAATCGCGACCCCGGGTGCGTGCCGCGTATGGCATCGACGCCACGGAGCTCATTGTGACCCCGCTGCCTGGAGCATGGAGATAGTTTGTATGGATCCTCGAGCATGGATGTCTGTTGGAGGATGTTACTTGGGTTGGGTATTGACCCGTCGATCCGTATTGAAGCCATTGGCTTCCTGGAGCTGACATCTGGTAGGTGACTTTGCCACTATCTTTTGTATATAAGTGGTGTAGCTTCGGCCTCTTTGCAAGACTTCGCTATTTTTGGGCAGCTGTTCTCCCGTCTCGACATAGTGCTCCCTATCTTCTAAAGCGTGAAAAGCGTCTGCGCTTCTTTGCTTTATTTTGTTAGTTCTGCTTCAGTTATGGCGACCACTTCGGACCCGTGAGGCAAAAGGCGGGGAATGCCGCTCCCGGTGTTGGAGAGTCGAAGGGCTTCGCTCTGGAGACGGTGTCCTTGATGAGAGAGGAATACCTGGAGATGGCGAGGCGATATTGCGGGTGGAGCGAGGGGTTGACACTGTGAGTACTTTCCCTCCGTGAAGGCATCGCGGACTCTTCTGATGGGTTTTTGAGCGTGTACTTATACCCTTTTGCATTTGGCCCCCTTGATAAGTTCGTGCTCGACTTTTGCTTGAAGTATCGGGTTACCTTGGTGCAAATTCATCTGTCGCTTTGGCGGACGGTGCTGATGATGAGATTTTTTGCGGAGAAGGCCGGACTCGAGTTCACGCTTGACCATCTCATCAAGTTGTATCAGCCTTTTCACCATCGAGGACTGCTAGCCTTGAGGGATCGCTCGCCCACGCCCTTCGTTGTTGACGATGATGAAGGTAGAGATTGAGGGTAGGCCAGTTGGTTTGTCCGAGTTAGGACGACCGATGTCATCCCTTTGGAGTTCCTGTCGTTCCCCGAAGGGTGGAATTACGCACGTAAGTGAGGCGCTTTGACGTTCCTTCAGTTTTTGTTCATAGCGAAAATATGCCAAGTAATCAGTATTATTCCCTTTATTGCAGCAACTTCGTGGGCGCCGGGCCAAGTTCACGACTTGCCCGACTGGGTTCGAAGGCTGGTGACCCATTCGTCTTCCGATGAACGCAGGTGGCGAGCTATGTCTCGGATCAGGTGGGGAGTGGATCATCGAGGTATGTGCGTATGTAGCCTTTCTTTTTTGCCGATATGTTCCTGAGGCAGCATTTTTCCATCTCATCTACACTGGACTCGTTGTTTTTGTAGATATTGGGCGGTTTCTTGAGGCGAGGCAGCGCTTTCCTGGAGAGGAGTTGGAGTCATTGGCCTCTGAGCCGAGAGACGATAGCAGCAAGAGGGTCCGGGACTCATCATGCGAAGGAGCTTCCGGTGGCATTGGTCGGGCTCGTATTTCCGAGGATGGGGCACCACCCGAGTCGGCTGTCCTCGGGTTACCTGTTTCTCGGCGAGCGACTCCCTCGAATGAGTATGTTGTGCCTAGAGCCGGTTCTTCCGGGGTTACGGGAGCGGTATTGTCAGGAGTGTGTTCCGATTTGGGGAAAACTTACCATCTTCATTTTGCGGTGAGTTCGCGCATAATTCTCTCATACCCCGCGTCTTTTTCTCCTCATTAAATCT
This sequence comes from Nicotiana attenuata, assembly GCF_001879085.1. Classification (NCBI taxonomy): domain Eukaryota; kingdom Viridiplantae; phylum Streptophyta; class Magnoliopsida; order Solanales; family Solanaceae; genus Nicotiana; species Nicotiana attenuata. The sequence continues at coordinate 140,466 of NW_017671049.1, forward strand.
TTCCTGTGCAAGCCTGTGATAGGCTCAAGTCCGAGTTGCTTCGCCAAAAGACCAAGTTCGAGAGGGTTCGGGATGAGGGAGAATCCCTTAGGCTTCTTTGCAAGGAGAAAGAAGTTGAGTTGCAGCATTGGCGATATGAGGCGTATCGGGACTCGAACTATGAGAGCTATTTGGTGGAGTAGGTAACTTCCCGCAGTGCGTTCTTCAGTTCCCTTTATTTTCAAGGCTAACCTCTTCTTGCCGTGCTAGCTGCAAAAAAAGACAGAGGCCGTGGAGCACCTCAAGGGTGAGGTGAACCGTATCAGGGCAGCCTGCAAGGAACTAAGGGGCCAGATGCGGGCTCAAGCTTTGGAGGATGCGAGTGCCTCAGCCAAGATTCCTGCCTTCGAGGCCCAGCTCAACTTGTCCCGAAGTAACCCAAAGGTTCAAGCGGATATGATCGAGAAACTAGAGTCTGAACTCTCGAAGGTCAGAGGCGAGATAGTTGACGCTCGGGCGGAAGCGGCGCTGAGCCGAACCAGGGCGAATCAAGAGATGGCGACTTGCATAAAGGAGGCTGCTGATGCCCAATCCGAGTTGAGGCAAGCCCTTGATCTTGAGAAGAGGATCGAGGAATATGTTCGCTGCCGATCTCGGAGAGAAGTGTTCGAGGAGGTTGGAGCGAGAGGCTTTATCCTCTCGGAGGAATTGGCTCGAGGAAGGGCGGACGAGCATGATGATCGGTCGCTCTCGCGGGTGTGCAGAGGACGATCGTGACAGGTTGTACGCTCTGGTAACAAAGTATGCTCCTATAGTTTTGTA